>NC_065449.1:204169294-204476910 GCF_917563875.1 Diabrotica virgifera virgifera | reverse complement strand
TTTATTTTCAGTTAGCGAGGATTTATCTGTTAAATATTTGATGATGGATAATTTTGATAACCATTTTTTGTAGGTTATGCTGAACAGGCTAAGTTGACGCAGACTGCGTCATCTTTGCTGTTATAGTGCGTCATCTTTGCCTTTTCAGTTCATTACCTTAAATAACAATGAAGTATAGAATATTTATTATTTAGTGTCTATTTTGCATTTTGAGGCATCTTTTTCTTTTTTAGAAATGGGAAAATATATACGAAAAACACAGAGAGGATCATTTTCTGCAGCAGCTCTTAATGCGGCATTGAATGCAATTTGTAGAGATGGTCGTAAAATTCGGGAAGTGGCAAGGGCATTTTCAATACCAGAAGCTACATTGAGGAGAAAACTTAAGGTTAAAAATTTATTAAAGGAAGTCAAATCAGAGTCTCTTGGTAGAGCCCCATTGTTTTCGGCACATCATGAAAAGGAGATACTAGATCATGTTCTCAAGCTGGCCAATTTATTTTTTGGTATCACTTGCATAGAGCTGAGAACCATGGCATTTGCTTATGCAGAACGCAATGAAAAACACAATTTTAATAAGAATAAACAAATGGCTGGAAAAGACTGGTATCTAGGATTTATAAAACGAAATCCTCAAATTTCCTTGAGAAAGCCAGAAGCTACAAGCATTAATAGAATAACAGCCTTCAATAAAATAGAAGTAGACCGCTTTTTTAAAAATTTGGAAACAGTGCAAGAAAAATATAAATTTCTGCCAGATCGCATTTACAATGTTGATGAAACCGGTATATCTACGGTTCCTAAAGAATCATGTAAAAGACTTGGACCCAAAGGAGTAAAGCAGTTTGGAATCATTTCTTCGTGGGAACGAGGGAAGAATATCACGGTAATAATGGCGTTCAGTGCCTCCGGTAACTACATACCTCCATTATTTATATTTCCCAGGAAGAGGATGAGCCCACAGCTTCAGAAAAATGGACCAAGCGGTGCAATTTACAACTGCACGGATAATGGATGGAGTAATACGTCTATGTTTTTATTATGGCTGAAGCATTTCCAAAAAAAAGTCCTGTCTAGTCCAGATAATCCCGTGCTGTTAGTATTAGATAATCACTCGAGCCATATTTCACTGGATATTTATAATTACTGCAAAGAGAATGGGATTATAATGGTTAGTATTCCACCCCACACATCCCACAAATTACAACCTCTTGATGTGTCATTTTTTTCTGCATTAAAATATGCGTATGGTCGCCATTGCAATTCCTTTCTAAAATCTAAGATCAGCAACTCAGAGTTTGAAGATAAAATTACTCCATATGATGTCGCCGAGATTTTTAAGTTAGCATATGATCAGGTGGCAAATATTGATAAGGCCGTTTCTGGTTTCGGAACGTGCGGAAATTTTTCCGTTAAACTCTGATAAGTTCACAGAAGATGACTTTTTTCCTGCTGATAATTTAAACAATGATAGCTTGGATAGAGATGTTTCTCCTGAACCTGCACCTCAGGGAACACCTCCACTAATAACAACACCATCTATAAGAGAACCAGAATTACCACGTCCATCAACCAGCCGACAGTCTCCTGAAAGTCGTCACACAACCCCCACAAAACAAAATGAAATAACCAAACGTCCACATATTTCTCTTTCACTTATTTCTCCAGTTCCTTTGCCCAATAAAAAAATTAAAAGAAAATATGGACGACAAAAGCAACATTCTGAAATTCTAACAAGCACCCCTTTAAAAGAATTCTTAGAAGAAAAAGAGAATAAAAAAAAAGAAAAACTGACGAAGTCGGAAGAAGGAAAGAAAAAAGTAACCAGACAAGTATTGGTTAATGATGCAGGATTAAAACTAAATAAAAATAAAGGGAAAGCCAAAGTACAAAAAATAATCAAACAAAAAATAAACAAAAAAATCTTGGAGGATAGCGATACTGAAGAAAGCGATTTTGATGAAGAAGGTCTTTGCAATGACGATGAGTTGGATGACATAATCAACGAGGGAGGTGAAACTGATATCTGCATATTATGTGGAGACTTCGGCAAAAAGACGGAAACATGGTTCAGATGCACAAGTTGTGGACAATGGGTGCATAAAGAATGCAGTGGAGCCAAAAGTCCCGAAAACTACATTTGTGACTTTTGTTAATATGTTAAAAAAGCTTTGTTTACATTTTCTTAATTTCAGTATTAAAAAATAAATTTTCTTTTCATACCACTTGCGCTTTTAATATAGATACCTACATGCGCCATCTTCACCATCACTGTGCGTCATCTTTCCCTCGGTGGAAGGTAAGATGGCGCAAAAGCGTTTTTTTTAAAGCCGCATAAAAAATACTTCCTTTTATTGAATTTAAAAATAATCCTAGAAATTGGTTATAGAAATGTCCAAATTACAGGCTCGTAGCATTCAAAGTTAGCTTAAATATTTTTTACCCTTAAATAAAATGTATTTTGCTTAGGTGCGTCATCTTCGACGTCCTTCCCCTATACCATTTAAAAGTTACCGAGCTCAGAAGTATGACTCAATTTTTATTTAAAAAAGGGAAAATGTTTGTGAATATGTATGTATGTATGTGTGTTTAAAAGTTAAACCGATTTGAATTTTTTTTCTGTGTTTGAAGAGGGGGTCAGGGCCGATTCAGAACCGGTGTAGTTTGTGACTTTTGACAACCCATAAGCCAGCTAGAGGACTGGGTAGGTACAAAATGGCATATTTTTTGGGGGTATATATCTTCGGATCAAGAAGAGACAGGAGAACCGCAAATACACCAAATCAATAGTGTTGAGTTAAGCTTTCAAATGGTGTCTAAGCCGTCAGGATCAGACATACACACGGCTCAGTATAGCCGAAAAACTGAAAAACTATACTTTGAAAATTTTGGTTTTTCGACAATTACTCAAAATTTCAACCTACAAATTGCGCCAATAACTGAGCGTTTGTAGAAGGACTCTAGACGAATCTAACGGTGTATACGTCATATCCGGGAAAATTCGAATTTTTAAGTTATAGGCTTTATAAGTACATATGATCAAATCTATTTCCTACGGGAAAAACGGTTTCTCAAGCTCAATAATTCCTGTAATAGCTTCAGTTATCATACTTGACCTTAGATCCATCGGATAGTACTGGTAAATACGTTTCAAGCTCATGTTTACTGATCAAAATCGGTTAAGCCTTTTAGAAGTTATTAAGCTACAAAAGTATAATCCAATTAACGATTATTCCTGAAATGGTTTATGTAGTTGTAGTGATTACGACGCTAAATTTGATCTGGCAACGGGCAATCCGACTTCATTTACCGGCATCTCAATATTTTTCTTTCAATCTATTTCGAATAGAAAAAAATCTAGTGTATTGTACATTCGATGGACACTAGATCATTTGGGAGATAATGCAACAAAGGTGACCATTTATAAAGCTTAACGAGTAATAGAGGAACATTGCATTCAACTTCATACATTTAATTTATAAATAACTTTGAAAAACTCATGATACAAGAATAAAAAACCGCTAAACGCCTTAAAAATGAGTGGCGCATACAATATTCCAGCTACAAAAGATCTGATATGGATAATACATGGCGCGAAAATGTATTTTCATTTTGATGAAAAACAAAATTCTAGTTTTATTTTAAAAGATTTTTCCATAATATTTGCTAAATTTGAAGTAAACGCGCCACAAAAGAGTTTCAAAATTCAAACTGTATCAAAGTTACTCTTTTGTGGCGCGTTTACTTCAAATTTAGCAATATTATGGAAAAATCTTTTAAAATAAAACTAGAATTTTGTTTTGGATCAAAATGAAAATACAGTTTCGCGCCACGTAATATTCATATCAGATCTTTTGTAGCTGGAATATTGTATGCGCCACTAATTTTTAAGGCGTTTAGCGGTTTTTTATTCTTGTTAACAGTTATACAAGTGTGTTTGCTAATAATACCAAACAAAAAATATTATTTGTCAATTACATAATCATGGTATATATTCCCATCGAAAAGGTACAATACTTATTGTTGAAACGGCTATAAAATATAAAACTTTCTGCAATCTATACCTTATCAGATATGGCAAAGGTTGCAGAATACCTTAAAATGCAATAAAAACTAATAAAAATATCTTGAGATTACAGTTCTCTGCCTTGTTCTTACTTTTTTCTTTATTTGCAGGTCTATTGCTCCTGCAATTTGAGAATCTCCTGGACAGACAGAATCACCAATGATGAAGTACTAAGAAGAATAGAGAATAGCAGGGAGATACTGGATTCCATCAAAATAAGAAAACTGCAATACTTGGGTCATATAACACGTGGTGACAGATATGAACTCCTAAATTGAATAATGCAAGGAAAGATTCAAGGAAGGCGCAGAATAGGTAGAAGAAAAATGTCCTGGCTGAGAAATCTCAGAGAATGGTTTGGATGCAGCTCTATTGAACTCTTTCGGACTGTAGTGTCAAAAGTTAGAACCTCAATGATGATTGCCAACCTTCGTCGCGGAGATGGCACGTAAAGAAGAAGAAGAAGGTCTATTGCTGTTCTCTCATATTTCGTTTTATCGCTCATATAGGTACTTAGTTTCTCTACTCACGCTCATTAGTGACAGCAGACATAGGGTAGGAGGGGCAAAGGTAAGCATTTTCTAAATTTTCATCTCTAATGCTTGAATTGGCACAGAATATAGATGAAAGTGAAATTGATACATTTTGTAATCATATTAGGCAAATGGAAATTATTCAATATTATTTTTGTAGTGTTGAGAACTTTTTGAAAAAAAAATGTAAATGCGTACCTTTGCCCCAACCAATGGGGCAAAAGTACGCATGTGCGTACTTTTGCGGATTTGAGACATTTTGCAATTGAGACAAAATTAGCTGATATAATATCAAGCTCAACTTGATATTCACTTTGAAGATTGACTTGAAACATGCATTTACCAAGTCTACCTCACTGGGGGCAAAGGTACGCACTGCGAACGTTTGCTCCATTTGTGTGAGTACTTTTGCTCCATCCGGCAAACAATAATATATCTAACCTCAATATGAAACTATGCACATGTGAACTTCAAACTGTCATGTAGAAGAAGTGTTCTAACAATAAACTTTCAATATGCCTAACCAATAATAATCTGAGTTTGAAAGATTAAGAATTAGAATCAATCAATTTTTAAGAAAAATTAGATCAAAAGGTACAAAAATAATTTTTACCTCATTTTTGTTGTATTCGCCCTGATTGCGCCAAAGTTTCTCATCCAATGCTACTGAGTAGTACAAACATATGCCACAAAATGTTGTCGCCAACATATAAGAAGTTACTGAAAAATGTAAGTGCGTACCTTTGCCCCGTGCGTACTTTTGCCTCCACCTACCCTATGTATGTGACTATAATATTTTTCTTCTAGATTCCCCTTTTTTGAGATGTTACTATCATTATACCTTATTGGAACAAAACATAGTTTTCGATTTAAGCAAAGCTTTCTACGCGCCCGATACTGCATCGCAGAACCGCTATAGACAAGCCCCGTAAACTGTTCGAAGAAATGTTCAAATACATTTTGAACTTTGAAAAATATATAGAATCGTAGTAGGTTTATGCTCTGCTTATGGGGGTAAGTAAACCAATAGACATGTTAACAATAGACCAGGCTAGGGATATGCCACTCAATGCATCGGGGTGTAACGCCAATATCAAGTACGGTGGTCTAGCTATCTTTGTCTGTCATGCGAGTGTGAGCGTATCTACCAAGAGGTGGGAGTAATGGAACGACACAAACACAGAGCCGGCGGCAATCATATGCTAGAGAGAGAAAGCTGCGGAGGCTAACTGCTCCGCGTTACGCTATTTTTCGGACCTGGCCTAATCTACGTGTTATTATATCTATGAGTAAAAATCTCATCTTAATGAAAATACCATTTTGTACCCGCAGTGTAACTCCATTTCGAATTCGAAAAAGAAGTAAATGATTGAGTATAGAGCAAATAGATTAGCAGGATGCATTAATAATAGAATATGGCGTAACCGACACAATAACTGCAAGATGAAATCAAGAATCTATAAGACCAGTAAAGACCAATAATTAAGTACGCAATAGAAACCAGCAAGGGGCAAATCACCTAGCGGTAAAAGAAGTATCGGTTGACCGCGCAAAGACATGAAGTGACAATCTTCCACAGTGGCAATAACCCACCAATAAACAAGGAAATCGATTGTAAAAGAAGATATAATAATACGTACCATTAATTTAAAATTTATACTGCTTACCTGAAACAAAAATGAATACTATAAATATTAAATCTCATAAAAAATTTTTGATCTAAATTCTTCATAATATAAAATTCCAACTATATTTTTGAAAACTGACTAAAGTCCTTTTCATGAGCATTTTTCAGTGCGTCACAGTTTTTCGATTTCTTTCTAACGCATTAAATTGTATATGACAGAAAAAAAGGCACGTCTGTGATTATAGACATTTATTCTAGTTGTCGATAGATGGCGCTATAATCGAAGAGAAAATTATTTACGAATTATATATCTACGAATATAATCTGTACAATTTATAAGACTATGCAAATCAAATAGCGTTTTATAAATGCAATAAACACAATTGATTTGTTTTTATGCCAAATGGCAAATAAAATGTGACAACTGTCAGATTTAACTAAAATGTCATGTTAGAATAAATGTCTTAAATGTGTATTATCACGGAGTTACCTTTTTTTCTATCATTTGTGACGCACTGAAAAATGCTCATGAAAAGGACTCTACTGTATTTACTTCTAGATTAATACCACCATTTATATTGGTGGTCGTAATGAAATCATTCCTGTTTCGAGATATAATCCTGTATCAGTAGGGTGCTAACCTGGCTGTAGAGTCCCTCCTCCTTTATCCAGGCTTGGGACCGACAACAGTTCTATCGAGCTACTCAATCAACCAAACAAAACTGCAGGCGGAGAAGGATTACAGGAAATACGTTGAGAGATCGAAAGAGGAGTGAAGACTGTTACAAAACTTGACTTTTCTACGATCTTTTAGGCACTAATGTTTAATTTTAGTTGACTTAATTAATTTTTAATAACTTACATCTAAACAAATGAAAAAACACTGAATTTATATCCTTTATTTTACAAACTACGATATCTAATTTATTTATAACATTAAATCTAATAATTTATTTAATTACAAATTCAAAAATATACCGCGCCCGTTACATATCAATGTACACCGACGTTTTCAAATTCACAACTGCCCCGCTAATTACAAAAACCTACTATTTATACAACATTCAATGTTCTAGAAATAAATAACATCTCGGATAGTATTTACAAGAAACAAGAAAGAATTTACTCCAAAAGTCGAGAAGGAATAGAACATCATAAATCATAAGAAGGTTACTTGGTAAACAACTCGGGTTTGTTAGGTCAGGAGCTGAAAATAGTCTGTGACATAATTATGTTACAAGACATTAGAATTAGAAGACAATATAACGTACAGTGTATAAACGAATGGACACTAAATAGAAAAAAAAAAAAAAAGAATGAAATAACCACATAACCAGAATGGGAGAGACCCGTGTGGTCAAAATAGCAAGAGATAAATCATCAACCGATAGATGTATCGGCCGACCGCGCAAAAGATGGAGTGAAAACCTTTCATAGAGGTATCAATCCCCCAATGAACAATCAGAATTGCTTATAAAGATGAAGAAGAAGAAAATTTATGTTGGAGAGTTTGATTTGATACATAGTTTTTTTTCTTCCTTAAATATAATGACTAATGAGAGCTGCTTCTATAAGAACACCTCTATTAAAAAAATATTTTTTGAAAATAATTTCCGGAGTGAAAATCAAAACAAACAACAATTATAATTTTTTTTTATTAAACTCAATGGTGGCTTAACCACCTACAAAAATAATATTTAACTTAGACATTCCACAAGAAAAAAAATATTGAAAAATCCTTTATAAAAGGTATGTATTTATTAAAAAACCCTCAAAGGGTCACATCTAAATCACAGAACGTTTTAGATCTACATAGATCATCATCAGTGCTGATACAGACAAATCACATGCTGTACCACCAAAAATACATGGGTAAAAATCCATTAAATGTTAACAAAATATGTTAGAGTTACATTATTAAAAAAAAATACAAGTGATGGATAAAAAACTTTATGAATATGGCCTTTGGCGTCTTATGGCTCCCCACAAGGCCCGTGGGTTGTTTGTTTGAAGTGTACTATGTCTTTACATTACGGATGGTGGCCGTAGTGATGTTGATTATACATAGTTACTTTCACGTATTCGTTACAAATCGTTACTTTTGTATAAAGTAATCATTTACAGTATTCGTTACTGTGATTACTATAATTACTTTTGTTACTTGTATTTGAGTACTGGTAATCATATCGAGAATCGTATTTCTCAGTAGGTAGGTATTTTGTATAAAGTAATAATTTACAGTATTCGTTACTTTGATTACTATTGATTACTTTTGTTACTTTTCTATTTGAGTACAGGTAATCATATCTAGAATCGTATTTCTCAGTAGGTAGCTATTTTGTATAGGTATTCCGATATACCAACGGCCTTCACCGATCTGTTTAAGGGATAAAAATGATTTGATTACTATGATTACTTTTGTATTTGAGTATCGGTAATCATATCGAGAATCGTATTTCTCAGTAGGTAGGTTTGTATAGGTATTCCGATATAACAACGACCTTCACCAATCTGTTTAAGGGATAAAAATTATTTGATTACTATGATTACTTTTGTTACTTTTGCATTTCAGTACCGGTAATCATAACGAGAGTCATATTTCTCAGTAGGTAGGTATTTTGTATAAGTATTCCGATATAATAACGACCTTCACGAAGTACGAAGTAATCGGAGTAATCAAAGTAGATACAATAGTCGTTACTTACTCTGTTACGATTGGCACGAAGTAATCAGAGTAATCAAAGTAATAAAAGTAGATATAATAGTCGTTACTCGCTCTGATACGATTAGTACGAAGTAATCAGAGTAATCAAAGTAGATACAATAGTCGTTACTAGCTCTGATACGATTGGTACGAAGTAACGAAGTAATCAGAGTAATCAAAGTAACGATTTGCCTCTCTGTATAGTAATCGTTACTTTCGGTATTCGTAAGTAACGAGTACTTTGTAACGAATAGTTACTGTGTTGCTAGTGATGTTGAAATTTGAGGATTTTTTAATAAAAATATACCTTTTTTAAAGGATTTTTCAATAAATTTTGTGTGAGTAGTGGTATACAGCCAGCAACGGGAAATTTTTTCCTTGTGAACAAGAAAACAGTTTCACAACCTATTTATCATGTGCTTAAATGTTGCGTTATCATTAGTTTCTCGTGCTTTATTGCTAACAAAACTAATTGTAACACATTACAGCGAGATACTACAAAACACTGTAATATAATTAAGGAAATGTGTTTTTGGCAACGATATAAGTACAAATAGCTTCCTTGCAATAAAGAATGGCTTAAACGAACATTTTTTACCCAGCGATGCCAAATTATACAAGACATTGTAATTGTTCAAGTTTGTGTACGAGGGTTGTTTATTGTTACTTTACAATATAGGGTGAGGCAGATAAAGGGCCTATTAGAAATATCACGAGAACTAAAGGTAAGAGAATCATGAAAATTGGAATACAGGGGTTTTGAGGTATGAGATATTTAATGAAAATATTTTGGTCTCTTTGCTACTTCCGGCTATACCGGAAGTTGATTGTAACTTCGTTTTTTTTAATTGGATTTATATTTTTACATTTTTGGATTCTGCTCGATGTCTTCTTTCTTAAAATATAAGGTTTTGTAATATCATAAAGGGTAGTTTAAAAGATAATGACGGTTTTTTATAAATTGTGTAGCAAACTTCACACCCTGTAGAATTGTACTGATTTGATATCAAAAACTCCATTTATGTTGAAGTGATTTTTAATATAATCTATTATTATTAAAAATAATAATATAGCGAAATGTTTAATTTTAGTATACAGGGTTGGTCGAAACTCGGAATGAGTATTTTCTGAGTTTTCTTAAATGGAATACCCCGTATTTTAGTATTGTAATGAAATGATATTTTATAGTACTTTTTTATTTTTTAAGCATTCCCTATACCTAACTGCTTTAATTTGTAAGTTATTCGTAGTTCTTTAAGCCAAACATTAATTGCAACAAAAATCAAGTAAAATTTTATTAGGTTTGCGGTGAAAATCATCAATCATAAATAATTTTTTGAAAATAAATACATGTTAATCTAGAATGATCCTTAATTTATCAATATTGGATGAGATACCAAAATGCCTACGTTTTTAAGATTGTTGGTGCATAAAAAATATTAATTAAAAACAAACAATATTCTACCTAGTTGGCTATGACTTTGACACTAAAGTTGATTAAACTTTAGACATTGTATTATTTTTATAGTTCCAGTTGCTTTGTTACCATTACCATCAATTACTAGTATTGTAGCGTTTGAAAAAACTCCAACATTAATTTAATATCCAATTCCCAAAAAGTACATCTATTTTTCCAATTTGTTAATGTTATATCCTACCCAAAATATTTTAAAGCCGTCCCTGTTTGAAGATTTACAAAAGTTAGGAGATATTACATAAGTTGAGATTTTTACCCCTACTCCCCTTCAAAAAATGATTGAACTCGTCCAAAACGCTAACCCCCCTTTGAAAAAATGGTTTAGTCCAACTGAAAGTAACTGAGTTTTTGTCAAGTAAGCATCCCTAAGGATCAATCGCTCGGTACTTACGTCGTACTTTTCCTGTTTGTGGCTTCAGAGCGAAGCGCAATTTAGTCCAGTCCAGTTTTAAGATCTGTTGGAGTAACATCTGCTCCTATGCTGTGACTCGCTTGAAAAGGGCGTAGTCCCTTGCCCCTTAGCCGGTAATGTGTAGAAGGTCGTTTTGTGAAACTATGAAGATCTAAATCTATAGTGAGTGCTCTAGTAAGATTTTTTTACACATGAAATGGATTTATATGGAAAATCGACTACTCCTATGAGTTAATGACGCAGTTCTAGAAGCCGGTTGTCTTTTGTTTCCTGTCTTATGTATGATGGTCAAGCCCTGATTTCACAGAAGAAATGTGAACCGCCACTCCTCGTGTCGAAAAGAGACTGATGTTTTCGTTTCCCGTTCCAGTTCCCAGAGCCCTTTGAATTATGGAATCCACACCTGTTGATTGTTGATTGACACCTGAAGATGTTTGTTTTGTTGTGACGTGGACGAAGAGATTTTGCATTGAGATAAAGAGGTATGAGACGTTTTATTAAATTTTGCTAAATTCCAAGAAGATATATACTAAAGTTTATTGGTAAAAAGTTTTAAGTATTTGTATAAAGACATAGTGCTTTCATGATGAAATTTGTAGATAAAACAAAATGGCAGTGACTTATGACATCTGTCAAAGTCTAATTTTTGTATTAAAATAAGTGGGTCAAATTTGAATTTGACATATACTGCCCGACAAGTTTATTTGTATTTGTTTTGTTTGTGAAATGTTAAACCAGTCAAAAGTTTTGTTTTTTTTTAGTAGTCAAGTTTGTAATAAACTTCATATTGAAAGGTTAAATTAAATATTGTTTTTTTTTTTTTGAGTAAGATTACAGTATAGTTTTAAATAAACGTTTTGTGAGTGTATCTATAATTTTATTTCTGCAACCCCTATTTTGGAAAAATTTTAACTAAATTCTAATACAAATGATGTAAGTTGTAGAGTAGAAGAAAGAAATGGCATAAAAGCCAACAAAATGAGATAAAGTAGCCCAGTTTAACCCCATAGAGGAGTCGATGATGATTGTCCCCCCATTTGGTACCCGTAAGTAAGAAAAATGTCCTGTAAGTACCCATATATGAACCAGAGGATTTGTTTCGAACGGCGTCCTGTTTTTTAAATAGTAGAAAGATCCTCTAGTCTGAGTAAGTACCCTTTGTATTTGGTTATGGTAGTTTAGTCATCTTAACACCCTCCTACCCCCCTTAACGAATCTACGACCCAGCCACCGCACAACAAATGATCTGTCGTTCGCATGAAGGTTTGCGTGTCTGTTCCTTCTACTAGCCCCATTTAGACCCCCCAGTATTTTTATGGTTAGTTCTTTCCTTGTCCCCATATGAGCAGACATGAAAAACGCTTCAGTATAAATTTTTGTAATGGAGAACTGATTAGTAAAGTTTTTGTTCTAGAAGAGTATAACAAAAATGTACTACTAGCAATAAGAATTTATCATCTGCAACTCCCTGATAGACGACAACCAAGAAGAGGAACTTTTCGAAGTTTACTAGAATAGTGTCGACGTAACGAGAACGTTCATACTAATATGCAGATTCTCAATGACACTACTAACATTTAATTCATTTTAATCATTTACAATAGTTTTTGTTCAATCAGATTTCTCGTAATCTAAATATCCAGTTCGTTGAAACCGCTCTAGTACATTTTAAAAAGTTTCTCTTTTTGGTTGTCATCTACAATGGAATTGCTGATGATAAATTCTTATTGGTAGTAGCACATTTTTATTTGTTATACTCTCCTATTATAGAACAAAAAAACATCTGAATCAGTTCCTCATTAAAAAAATTCATATTAGTAATGGTAGCAAAGCAAATGTTTAAGAATATTTAGTGTCAAAGTCATAACCAACTAGATAGAATATTGTATGTTTTTATTAATATTAAACACACCAACAATCTTAACTCCGTAGGTATTTTGATATATCAACTAGTATTAATAACTTACGGGTCAGTCGAGATTAATATGTGTTTATTTTCGAAAAATTATTTAAGTATGATTGAATATTTTCACGGCAAACATAAAGTTTCACGTAATTTTTGTTGCAATTAATGTTTGGCTTAAAGAACTACGAATAACTTACAAATTAAAGCAGTTAGGCATAGGGATTAATATATAAAAAGTACTATGTATAAAATATCATTCCATTACAATACAAAAATACAGGGTGTTCCATTTGAGAAAACTCAGAAAATACTCATTCCGAGTTTCGACCAACCCTGTATACTAAAATTAAACATTTCGCTATATTATTCATTTTTAATAATAATAGACTACATTAAAAATCACTTGAACATAAAAGAAGTTTTTGATATTAAATCAGTACAATTTTACAGGGTGTGAAGTTTGCTACAAAATTTATAAAAAACCGTAATTATTACAAAAACCTCATATTTTAAGAAAGAAGACATCGAGCGGTATCCAAAAATGTAAAATAATACAGGGTGTCCCATTTAAAAAAACCAAGTTACTATCAACTTCCGGTATAACCGGAAGTAGTAAAGAAACCAAAATATTTTCATTAAATAGTTCATACGTCAAAACCCCTGTATTCCAATTTTCATGATTCTCTTACCTTCAGTTCTCGAGATACTTCTAATAGGCCCTTTATCTGCCTCACCCTGTATATTCTATACAAAAGAATACTGAATAAAACTAACAAATTATACCTATATATTCGTAGTGGTGTAGGAAAATAATTAATTATATAATTCGGAAAAAAATTAAATTATAGTTAGTGTTACAAAATTAGGGAGAGATACTAATATTGTGTTTCCACTTAATAAACAGAGACCGAAATCATTTTTTCGCTTACCCCCCCCCCCCCCCCATACACCACATTCTGCATCAACGCCCACAGTGAAGCGTTATACCGAGCAATAAATACCGATTATTTCCTATCGAATTTATAATAGTCCTTGGGCCCGCCGTTAAAAAAATATTACCTCCCTCATGATACTTTTCTACGCGTCGTTCGGCAAACTGCAGTCGCGTGCGGAAAAGTATGACTTTCTGCAGTTGTTAGGAAAATAACTATATTTGGTTTATAGTTCCTAATTTTTTGGAATTGTTTTTAATTTAAAATTTAAATAGTAGTTTTGGATTTTTTTTTCATTTTTATAGAACAAATTTTATTCTCACACCTACTACTTTTAAATATAATCTAAAAATAACTAAACAAAAATATGGTTTCGAAGATATTATTTGTAAAATACCAAATAATGTCTAACGTTTAACGACGTTCTACACCTTCGGCAAAGAATTACGGATTTGCATGAAATTTTAGTATGTTATAGTTTACTTCAAAAAACTAAGACTTGATTTTTAAAAAATTGTTTTACCGTACCGTTTAATTACTACAAATATTAAGGTTCAAAGTTAAGTTTTAACATGGGCTCTTTCGGGAATTTTTAAAAACTTATTAACTTTTGACCCAAATTTACGATTTGTAATTATTTGTACTTAAATTAAACGTTTTTTTGTAAGGAATAACATATTAAAAAATGAGGATTGTTTACCATACCATTATTAAATAAAAGTGAAAATACTGTTTCGAAAATACTGTTTCGCTTTTAAAAAGTTAATAACTTTTGACCCAAATTTACGATTTTTAATTATTTGTGCTTAAATTAAAGGTTTTTTTGTAAGGAATACCATATAAAAAAATGAGAATTGTTTACCGTACCATTATTAAATAAAAGTGAAAACACTGTTTCGAAAATACTGTTTCGCTTGCATATAAGTTTCCCCCCTTTCCTCTGAGAGGCATACCCCGCAACGAAGGTGTAGAACGTCGTTAAGGCCATCGGTACATAATTCGCAAATATTTTACGGCTATCCCTACTTTTTCTGTCTTTACACGGCAAATATAAATTAAATAATAAGTTCATTAAAAATTAACCTTAAGGTGATACAGTAGCGATCAACAGGTAACCAAAAACGCGTTCCAAGATTGCGGCTATAATTTTGAATATTTTTTCGAGATATTTGGCACACATATTCGTAATATAATAAAGAATGGCGGTACAGAGCCCAATTTGAAAAATATATTTATATGTGGAAATTACTCTGTAATTAAATACAATATTAAAAAAACGAGCTTGTACCGCCATTAAGAAGAACAAAAAAATACACATTCTTCAAATAAACTTTTTTATCCGATCCCTAGATTTTGTGTCATTTTGGAACTATGTACTAATGAAATAAAAAATTTTAGTAGTTCCAAAATGACACAAAATCTAGGCATCGGATAAAAAAGTTTATTTGAAGAAAGTGTATTTTTTTGTTCTTCTTAATGGCGGTACAGGCTCGTTTTTTAATATTGTATTTAATTACAGAGTAATTTCCACATATTAATATATTTTTCAAATTGGGCTCTGTAACGCCATTCTTTATTATATTACGAATACGTGTGCCAAATATCTCGAAAAAATATTCAAAATTACAGAATCTTGGAACGTGTTTTCGCTACCTGTTGATCGCTACTGTTTCCTCTTAAATATTATACATTGTACACCTGTCCCAACAAATTGTTTTCACAATTATAACTAAAACGTAAGAAATATTTCCATAAACTGTTTATACCGCAAATAAACATTGCAAAACAAACAAATTAAGACTGGATGGAATTTTTACCACGAACTGAAAAAATAAAAAAATAAAAACTAATACAATGAATAACCTTGTTATACATCTAAAAGAAATAAAAAATAAGACGCGGTTACCTAGAAATTTAATGAATCTAAATAATAGGAAACGATGTTAATTTTTTATTCTAATAAATAAAACCAGTCACGTTTTTAACTAGTTCATTATATTTATAATGAAAAAACAACGTGGATGGCTAATTGTAGAACAAATAATGATGATCTTATTCCTTTTTTTTTGTAACCTTGACATTGACTTAGTTCACATGCTACTAACCAATATTTAGTTTAACTAAAAAATAATAACATAAAGTGCATATATCGTCATCGATATTAATGCACTTTCGAAACCTTACCACATTTTGTTTATTCTTGTCATTAATATCTTCTGGTTCTTGGATAAAGTCATATTTCTCTTCAAGCGAGTAGTTTTTTGTAGACACCATAACCTAATCACTAGAAAGTGATTACCAATAGTCACACGGCAATTTAGTCTTCTTTTGAAATTAGTCCTTGGGCCTGTTCTTGTCCAATTTTTATGAGCTATCTCGTCATTTTTTTGGGTCCCGGTGAATTCGTAACTACAGTAAAACCTCCGTTAACCGAAACAATTGGGGAAAGGCCGTTTCGGATAACAAGAATTTCGGTTAAAAATAACACCCGTGTTGAGCTGCCCCCCCCCCACTTGCAAAAATCAAAAAACAAATAGCCCTGATTTATGAGCTATTTATGAGCTCTCATATTCCGCAAACTAAAAATTTTGAGCTCGTTCCACTGAGCAGGAATTTGATACTTTAGTGGGGGGGGGGGGCTGAGTCAGCCCCCCCCCACTACTTAAAAATAGGAATATTGAATCGGTTTTTGCGGCAGAATTACGAGCTATTTATGAGCTCTTGAAATTATATAGTTTAGATTTTTGAGCTCATTCCCTTCACCCCCAAACAACCCTTTAATTGATTTAACTTAAGAGAAAAATGCTGAGAAAACTTAAAATATATCGTATTGCGGATATAATTCCTATAGCTTATATACTCTAAGAATAAACTATTAAACCACGTGCATTTCGATTATTGAGCTACAACCCCTTCGCAAGAAAACCACCCTATCTTCCCGGCTTAAGAGAAAGTTGTACTTAAAATGCATTAAACTAATTATTTGGCGACTACATATCATTGAATAATTTATAAGCTTCCAAATTACGCGCATTTAGATCAGTAAATTGCAATTTATTTTGTATAGTGCAGTCACTGAAGGTAAAAATCAAAGATTACCTTCAATTTCGGTGAACCTTCATCGATTTTCACGAAAATTGGTCAGTGGTTAGAGGATACGTCAAGAAACAAAGGTGACATGGTACCACCTTGCGCCTTTACCCTGAGGGTGGATACCGCCCCTTCTCGGGGGTGAAATTTGTTTTATTAAAAATAACTGCACAAATCAATAAAATAACAAATTAAAAGCAAAATTTAGTATATAAAGTTAATAAAATAAGTCAATAATTAGTATTTTCTATGGGAAATAAGCCACAATTTTACTAAAAAATGAATTTATTAACGTTTCGAAGCCCAAATCCGGTTTCGTTGTCAAAATATAAAATACTATTAAAATAAATTATTGAATTAAAATAAATTGTCAAAATAGAAAATACTTAACTATAAAAATGCCACAAGGAAATAGCTTCAGAACAACAATAAGTCAATACTTTTTAAGTTATCAAAGATTTTAATTATTCGTGAAAGAAATGCATGTTATGAAGCGGCTTTTCGTAAATCACTGAAAAATTGTAAGTTTTTACAAAAAAGTTAATAGTAGTTTAATTCGTATAGCTTATATTCTAAGAATAAACTCTTAAATCACGCGCCTTTCGATTATAGAGCTATAGCCCCTTCGTAAGAAAACCATCCCATATTCCCGGCTTAAGAGAGAGTTGTACTTAAAATAATTTAAATTAATTATTTGGCGACTACATATCGTTTAATAATTTATGAGCTTGCAAAATATACGCATCTCAGTTATTGAATTGCCATTTTGTTTCTATAGTGCAGTCACTGAAGGTAAAAATCAACTATGACCTTGATTTCGGTAAATCTCCATTCATTTCCACGAATTAACAATAACAACTTGGGGTTTTAACCTGGGGTATATGTCATCCCTTCTCGGGGGTGAAAATTACTTTATTAAAAATAACCCCACAAATCGAGAGAGGGACAAATTGTAAGCAAAATTTGTTATATAATGTGATTAAAATAAATCAATACTTTTTGAGTTATTAAAGATCAAATATTTTAATTTTTGTGAAAGAAAATGCATGCTTTAAAGCGATTTTTCATAAATAACTCAAAAACTATAAGTTTTTACAAAAAAGTGTTCATCACTAAAATTGAAGCTAATAAGAAATATAATAAATTGCTTACTTGAAAAACCCTTTAATGTTAATTTAAAGTAAGTTATTGGTAATTAAATGTATATTGTTTCTGCGACTATTCAAATCTAAGGATTCAAGCTTAAATAACGGGAAAGAGATGCATTTTATAACACTTAGTTACTAAATACTTGTCAAAGTACTTAGAAATAACTATCAAAAATGAGCTCCAGAAAAAGTTGATAGCATCAAAATCCGCTCACCAATTTTCGTGAAAATGAATGGAGATTTACCGAAATCGAAGGTCATAGTTGATTTTTACCTTCAGTGACTGCACTATAGAAAGAAAATGGCAATTAAATAATTGAGATGCGTATATTTTGCAAGCTCATAAATTATTAAACGATATGTAGTCGCCAAATAATTAATTTAAATTATTTTAAGTACAACTCTCTCTTAAGCCGGGAATATGGGATGGTTTTCTTACGAAGGGGTTGTAGCTCTATAATCGAAAGGCGCGTGATTTAAGAGTTTATTCTTAGAATATAAGCTATACGTATTAAACTACTATTAACTTTTTTGTAAAAACTTAGTTTTTCAGTGATTTACGAAAAACCGCTTCATAACATGCATTTTTTTCACGAATAATTAAAATCTTTGATCTTTAATAACTTAAAAAGTATTGACTTATTTTATTAACTTTATATAATAAATTTTACTTTTAATTTGTTCTTTTATTGATTTGTGCAGTTATTTCTAATAAAACAATTTTCACCCCCGAGAAGGGGCGGTATCCACCCTCAGGGTAAAGGCGCAAGGTGGTACCATGTCACCTTTGTTTCTTGACGTATCCTCTAACCACTGACCAATTTTCGTGAAAATCGATGAAGGTTCACCGAAATTGAAGGTAATCGTTGATTTTTACCTTCAGTGACTGCACTATACAAAATAAATTGCAATTTACTGATCTAAATGCGCGTAATTTGGAAGCTTATAAATTATTCAATGATATGTAGTCGCCAAATAATTAGTTTAATGTATTTTAAGTACAACTTTCTCTTAAGCCGGGAAGATAGGGTGGTTTTCTTGCGAAGGGGTTGTAGCTCAATAATCGAAATGCACGTGGTTTAATAGTTTATTCTTAGAGTATATAAGCTATAGGAATTATATCCGCAATACGACATATTTTAAGTTTTCTCAGCATTTTTCTCTTAAGTTAAATCAATTAAAGGGTTGTTTGGGGGTGAAGGGGATGAGCTCAAAAATCTAAACTATATAATTTCAAGAGCTCATAAATAGCTCGTAATTCTGCCGCAAAAACCGATTCAATATTCCTATTTTTAAGTAGTGGGGGGGGGCTGACTCAGCCCCCCCCCCACTAAAGTATCAAATTCCTGCTCAGTGGAACGAGCTCAAAATTCTTAGTTTGCGGAATGTGAGAGCTCATAAATAGCTCATAAATCAGGGCTATTTGTTTTTGATTTTTGCAAGTGGGGGGGGGGGGCAGCTCAACACGGGTAAAAATAACATTGTTTTTTGTATTCTTTTTGTATCAAATTACACGGTATTAGAGATATAGCTGCAAAACATCGCTGTCAAAAGAAAACACAAAAGAAAATAGAAGATTTCTTAAAAAAACACTGTAAACAGGTTAATTTTCCTTAATTGTATAGTTTTTTTAAATATACTTTTTATTGACGAAATTATCGAAACTCTTAGCCATTTCGGTTAAACGATGTTTCGGTTAAAAAGGCTTCGGTTAACGGAGGTTTTACTGTATTTTAATCCTCCATCCTAATTACAGGCCAACTGGTAACTCTGACGCGCAGGTAATTTTTCGATAACCCACTAACTACCGGTGAATTTGTAACTTTCATTTTTTAAGTAATGTTATTAATCTAATATCTAATACCGTTATTCCAGGTATGTACCTGTATAAAATACCCTCTTTGAAGTGGTGTAAAAGGTATTCATCATTTATGTATTGTCTCTTGGAAGAGTTACTAGAGAAAATCCAAATAAATTTTCTGAAAAAGGCTGAAATTCTTGTAACAGATTTCGTAATGAGTAAACGTGGGTATAAGTTATTGGTGGTAAATAATTTTAAATTTCACTTAAGGAGGGGGTATGGTTTGAAATCAACATATCAAGCACATTTTTGTGAATTTTTTTCGAAACTATGGTAGAATTATTTTATTTTTAAATTAAATAAACACAATAAGTACAATTCAAAGAATATTTAAGAAAAAATTCAATCCAAAATATTGAAAAATAAGCCATTGGCGACAAATTTTGGCAGGCAGCTAAAAAAAAATGGATTTTGCGGTGGACATCAGAACTCATCACTGGATTATATGAAACAAAAAATTCAAAAAGATTTTATTAGGTTATGAGTTTCACGAGATAACAACGTCGAGTTTTTTTATTTTTAATGATTTTTGAATTTTTGGTATCACTCAAAAATCAAAAATACGAAATTTTTGATAAAAATTTTGTGAAAACCAACAGATTTAATATTGTTGAACAAAAAATAAGCCCAAAACGAAAAATATCTCAACGTTGTTACCTCACGAAATGTCTAAAGAAAATCTGTGCAAAATATCAGGTAGATAGGCCGAGTAGTTTTTCAGTTACAATGTCCACCGCATTTGAAAAAGCAATTTTGAGAAAAATGCGTTTAAAGTTTTGACAACTGCATCTTCATCTTCTTATTTGTCTGCCAAATCGTAAAGTGATGAACATTGGAATATGTTTTTTAAATTGGGGAGTAATCTACAAAAGAGAAGGCGAACAGTTGTTTAACGTTTCTCACTACGCTCCGGCGTGCTGGCGCGAAGCCGCGGCAAAGCGAGTCGAAGGTAGGGATATTCAACACCCTGTATCTCTGGTAATTTTACTCCGATTATTTTGAAATTTTCAGAGAGTATTCTTGAAAGTATGCACTTTTATTTGAAATAATAAAAAAATTTAAATATTTCAAACCATACCCCCTCCTTAAAGAAAGTGCTAACAAGTGGAAAACATTTATTGAACTGTTCTGCATCTGGTTGCAAGGCAACCTGTTATACCGACGGTAAGTTTTTTTAATAGTTTGAGTAGTAACAAACACTTATGTTGGTTATCAACAATTTGATGTCAAAAATGCTCATTTTTGCTATTTTTTGTCTACCAGTAAGAAGAAAAGCATTTAAAACAAAATTTAACATAACCGCATTATAGTGCATGTAAAACAATTTAAACACGGTTTTATAAATCTTGCTATACTTAATTGTTGCTTATAAAACTATAAATTAAGTTAGTTAAACGTTAATAACCTATGTAAAAATAAAACTTCTATCTTGATATTACGTGAAATAGCCCAAAGAAATGAGTAACAATACACGATTTTTATGACACTCAGTGTAACTACTATATTTATCTAACAATTGTTTTAATCTCTATTTGGATAAAATAACAAAATTTATGTAGATTTGACCAATTTTTTGTCAATTTATTTATTTATTGACCATTTAAATAAAAATAGCCGATTTATAAGTTACATTTTACCAAAAAACTGAAAAAAGAACCGATTCGTTTATTGAAATAGCTTTAAAATGAGTTGAAGTAAAAAATAATTGGAGCTTTGTTTATGAATAAACATTAATGAAATTAATGAAACATTAATGAAAAACCTTGTTCAAACTTCCTAAACGTAGACTATATACGTGGAAGTCACCAGCTGACAATAACAACAAAATAGTCAGAAATCAAATAGATTATATTATCGTCAACAGAAGATATAGAAATTCTATAATATCATCTAAAACTTATCCAGGAGCGGACATATCCTCCGATCACAACCCGGTTGTTTTGTCTATGAGAGTGAAACTAAAGAAGGTAAAGAGCCCTAGCTCCAATAAAATCATGGATACAAGGCGGCTCAAACAAGACAAGACCTATGCGGAAACGAAATTTAAAATAAACGAGAACTTAAGGAAAGTCAAAGAAGATAGTGCGGAAACTCTGACTGTTGACCAAAAATGGGGAAAAATTCAACATGCCTTAGTATCAGTTGGAAAAGAAACACTCAAACCACTTGGAGAAAAAACAAAATCTTGGATGACAGTAGAAATTCTTGAACTTATGGAAGAACGAAGAAAACATAAAACAAAAGACCCGAATAAATACAAAGAAATTCAGAGAAACATCAGAAATAGAATTCGAGAGGCAAAAGAGAAGTGGCTCTCCGACAGATGCAAAGAAATAGAAGACCTGGATAAAAAGTATGACAGCTTTAATTTACACAAAAAAATCAAAGAAATGACAGGTTCTAGAAAAAGCACAAGAACGAATACCCTTAAAAATGATAAAGGGGATATTATTACTGACGTGAAGGAGAGATTGTGTCAATGGACCAATTACATCCAACAACTCTTTAATGATGAAAGAGGAGAACTGTCATTAGAAATCACAGAGGATATCGGACCACCAATATTAAGAGACGAAGTCATCTATGCCATTAAAAACACGAAAGAGGGTAAAGCTACTGGACCAGATGATGTGCCCATCGAATTATTAAAACTTATTGATGAAGATTGTATTGATGTAATGGTTGAACTCTTTAATCTAATATATCAGACTGCCACAATCCCCAAACAATGGCTGCAATCGACCTTTGTAGCAATTCCCAAAAAGTCAAGTGCAATAACCTGCTCGGATCACAGAACAATATCTTTAATGAGTCACACACTTAAAACATTTTTGAAAATAATACACAGTAGAATTGTTAAAACTCTCGAATATGAAATCAGTGACACACAATTTGGCTTTAGAAATGGTATGAGCACACGAGATGCTTTGTTCGGCTTGAATGTGCTGGCCCAGAGATGCATGGACATGAATCAGGATATGTACTTATGTTTTGTAGACTTTGAAAAGGCATTTGATAAAGTTCAACATAAAAAGCTTGTAGATATATTAAAAAGCAAAAATATTGACAGTCGTGACATGAAAATTATATCTAATATGGAATCAAACTGCCAAGATAAGAGTTGACAACCAGGACACCCAAGATATCAAAATACAGAGAGGAGTCCGTCAGGGTTGCGTGCTGTCTCCACTACTTTTCAATGTCTACAGTGAAGCGGTATTTCAAGAAGCGCTCTCAAATTCAATAGAAGGTATATCTATCAATGGAGAAGTTTTGAACAACTTCCGTTTTGCAGACGATACAGTAATAATAACAGATAACAACAATGATTTACAGAACGTAATGCAACGCCTTAATGAACGCTGTCATGAGTACGGACTGAAGATGAATTTAAAGAAAACTAAATGCATGATCATAACTAAATCAGCACACGTAAACATCCAATTAACTATTGAAGATACTGTGGTTGAGAGTGTGGATAACTACAAATACTTAGGAACATGGATAACATCAAATGTAGATCAAACCAAAGAAATTAAGACACGTATTGAAATAGCACGTGCATCATTCATTAAACTTAAAAAGTTTCTTTGTTGTCGGGATATAAGGTTAGAACTACGCCTAAGGATGCTTCGATGTTACGTGTTCTCTACTCTTCTTTATGGCTTGGAAGCGTGGACGTTGAAACAAGTCCATTTGAATAAGTTGGCCGCCTTTGAATTTTGGTGTTACAGAAGAATCCTACGAATATCATGGATTCAAAGAATGTCGAATGTGGAAGTAACTAGAAGGATAGGAAATCAACCGGAAATAATACTAACTATCAAAAGACGAAAACTTGAGTACTTGGGACATGGGATGAGAGGGCAAAAATACGCATTATTACAACTTATTATGCAAGGCAAAATCCGAGGAAAGCGAAATGTGGGAAGACGAAGAACATCCTGGCTAAGAACTTACGGGAATGGTTCGAATGCAGTAGTGCAGAGATATTTAGAGCGGCAGTCAACAGGGTCCGCATTGCCATGATGATTTCCAACCTTCGATAGAAGATGGAACTTAAAGAAGAAGAAACATTAATGAAAGGTATACATTTGGCTTAATCCGTTACTGCTCAAATTTATTTCTTACGTTTTAACCTAACTACCTGACGTATTAGATTTAATTCATGGTTTCGAATTCACCTGTAGACGGTTTAGAGTTGGCAGGTTCAGGTAGTAGAAAAGTTACGAATTGGCTGGTGTACATGTTAATCTGAAAATGCTTGTCATTAAAAGTTACGAGTTGGCGCGTGTCCATTTTTTTAAAGGGGTTTTCTGGTGGTCAGGTGTCCGTTGAGCTTAAATCTATTGTATAATATCCTATAGAGAGATGGGTTCCAAGGGAAGCCTTGTTTAGTATCCAAGTACTAATACAGAGATATAAATTAAAATGTGTATATCTGTACAATCGATTTTAAAAAGGCTTTTGGCGAGGTCCGACAACAAAATGCTAGAAATATTGAAGACGGCTGGATTGGACGATAAATATTTACGAATAATTACAAATATATACTGGCATCCAGTGGCAAGAATAAAAGTTGAACAAGAACTGTATGATGAAATAAATATAAAAAGAAGAGTGTATTCTCTTGTAACTTGTATTCGAATGAAATATTTAAGGAAGCCTTAAACGTATTATTGTGAATGTAGTAACCGTGAACAATGTTAGATGTGACGACGATACCTTAGTAGGTAAATACTAGCTAAATGCGGAGAAGAGCTTCAAAGTATAATGAACAAAATAAAACAAACCTGTAATCAGTATGGATTAAAACTCAATGTTAAGAAAACTAAATATATGATAGCAAAACAAATTATATACAGGATGACGGTATAAAAGTCACGAGATGCCACACTGGACAGAGTAAAGAAACTCGTGAATATCAGCAGTAATATCCATGAGAGCTAGGATCCAACCGCAGGAATTAAAAGACGAATAGAACAAGCCCGAGCTAGCTTTGTAAAAATGAGAAACATATGTACTTTGCAGTCACAATCTTAGTATTAACTATTACATTTTAATGACATATTGCTATATCTTACCTGTCCTACTGTATGGTGCTCGCTCTTTCTCAGGTGTAGGTTAGTCTTATCTTAATGCAATTGTAAATTGTAGACAGAGAAATTTGGAAGGAAAGTTATACTTCTATTATTATGATTTCAACGAAATAAATATGTTTTAACAGTTTAATTGTATTTTTATTTAACTATTAAACTAATTTTAATACCTAAAATAATAGCAAGAATTAAAAAAAAAGTAAGCCTACAATATGAGGTTTTCTCAATCCCCAAAAACGTACATATCATACATCGGTACAAAT
The DNA here is from genome assembly GCF_917563875.1 of Diabrotica virgifera virgifera. Taxonomy (NCBI): domain Eukaryota; kingdom Metazoa; phylum Arthropoda; class Insecta; order Coleoptera; family Chrysomelidae; genus Diabrotica; species Diabrotica virgifera. The sequence goes on along the minus strand of NC_065449.1, from coordinate 204,451,792 downwards.
GTATAGAAATCAAGAGAATCGTACAACAAAAATTGGCAACCTCGCACAGCCGCTGTCATATGTCACGCTTTATTTGCACTGATACATACGTAACTTGAAAGATTTAGGAACTAACTTCATACTGTCTGTGAGCGTAGTTCATACTGTCGTTTTTATAAAACATCTCTCTCAACAGTTTTCCCAATCGCGCCTAAAGAAGTAGGTATAACTTCAATAATAATAACTGTTGACAGTAATCAACTAGACACTATTAGAAATGTAACTTTAGACAATGTATTAAAGAAATAAAAAATACACGTCAAGATGTTTTATTTTTTTTTCATAAAAACGGCGCCTTATATAAAAAATAGACAAGAGAGATTTTTTGTCAAAAAGTAAATAAGGAATTCAGAAATATTGTTTTAAAACATGTCAGTGTCGTACCATTCTCTTTCTTTAAGTAAATTCAGATCATCACCTGTACACGCGCCAATGATGAATATAAAATTCTTAGGGTCAAAGTCAAAGTTTTCAACCTAATAGAAATATCAAAAATATTCCTAAAAGATATTTAATTGAAAACCTATTGGACTATTTTCCTGTTAACACCTCCATGGCTTCTAAAAATTGCAAGCCAGATGGATGCTGAAGCGAAGAAGACAAGAGGGAATTCAAAAACTTACAATTCACGACCCCGTCTGTTCAGCTGGTAAATTCCAACGGAAAATGGACCTATATCCTGGACCTTTATTTCATAAATTTCTTAATTGTATGTCCAAAAATGTGCAAAACCTATTATAACTCTTAAATTAACTCAACTCTTAAACTCCAACGAGCTGAATTTTGATATCTCAACTCCGTATCTCGGAAACGAAGCATTTGCGGACATACGTTTACATATAGCAGACTGCCATTATTTTTTTTATTTATAATCACTCCCTGAAGTTTGTCGTACTTATTTACTAATAGTCTGGGCTGATTATCGGAGAATAGGCCATTTTTGGGAAAAGTTATTTACCAGCAGTTTTATTGCTGGAATCGAATCTTATTATTGTATGTACTAATAATATAGATATGCAAAGTCCGCAGATAGTGTGCTACTTCTTTTATAAACAAAATGGCGCCCGAAAATCGTGTTTTTTTTTCAATTTTTGCTTTATAACTCCAAAGATTTTAACATTAGACCAAAAACACCCAAATAAAAATTCACCGCAATTAAATTCTGCATAGAGACGTGTTTTTTCCGATTTACTTCGACGAAAACTTTCCCCGGAAAAAGCGGGTTTTTCCAACAAAATCTTTAATTTTCAACTAAACTTTGAGATAAGTAGTTCTTAATCAATAATTAAATAACTTGGTAACGTAAAAGCCCTTTCCGTATATATTATAATTCCAGAAGTCTATGGAAATTGAATGAACAGTTTAGCAACAATTAAAATGTTAATTAAAAATTTACGGTCGCTATAATAACGAGAATAATTATGATGCATAAGAATAACTATGATTTTTTCATAAAAAGACACTATACCTATCTAATGTACTTTACAGAATTGAAATTGGACTATTTAGGCGGCCTCAGGAATATTTTAAAATTATAAACAATTTTTTGGTTTATAAACAAATAGCATATCTCGGGAAATATTAAACTAAATTAAATTGTGAAAACGGTATTCGAAAGAAAGCGGCAGGACGCTTCTTTCAAAAGAAAAAAGTTTAATTATTATGAGTGGTTCCTGAGATACAACCGGTCAAATTTGACCGGAATTTACGGCAAAGATATAAACAATAGGAGCATAATTTTCAAACCATCACCTTTTTATTTTTGTCCTCTTTCTCCACACCAATTTTCATATCTTTAAAATCCTCATAACATATATTATTATAATAAAAACTATCGATAATACGTGTGAAAATTGCCAAAAATAGCAAAATTCCAATCAAAAATTAGGTTGGAGAAAATGTAACCCTCAAAGTTCAAAATCGGTATACGTTAAAAAAATGCATTTTCTCGGCTTCTCATGGAGCAATTTCCTTCATTCTTTTTTTGTTCCCAAGTAACTCGAGTAGAGCCATCGAACTAACGCATTATTAAACGTCAAGCTTGCTTTTGTTTTGTTATAATAAATTAATTTATTTATTATAACACAATATTTTAATTTGTTTAAATAAAAATTGTTTAAATAATTTTACAGCTTTCAAATGAGAATATTTATGTTTTTAACTTTAAAAGGTACACTTGTAGTAAGTTTATCTAAAAAAAAAGCCTACAACTGGAAAAATATGTAATTTTCTGTTCTTATAAATAAATTAATCTATTATAACAAAACAAAAGCAAGTTTGACATTTAAGAATGCATTAGTTCGATGGCTCTACTCGAGTTATTAGGGAACAAAAAAAGAATGAAGGAAATTGCTTCATGGGAAGCCGAGAAAATGCATTTTGTTAACGTATACCGATTTTGAACTTTGAGGGTTACATTTTCTCCAACCTAAGTTTGATTGGAATTTTGCTATTTTTGGCAATTTTCACACGTATTATCGATAGTTTTTATTATAATAATATATGTTATGAGGATTTTAAAGATATGAAAATTGGTGTTGAGAAAGAGGACAAAAATAAAAAGGTGATGGTTTGAAAATTATGATCCTATTGTTTATATCTGTGCCGTAAATTCCGGTCAACTTTGACCGGTTGTATCTCACGAACCACTCGTAATAATTAAACGTTTTTTCTTTTAAAAGAAGCGTCCTGCCGCTGTCTTTCGAATACCGCTTTTACAATTTAACTTAGATTAACATTTCCCGAGATATTCTTTTTGTTTATAAACCAAAAAATTGTTTATAATTTTAAAATATTCCTGAGGCCGCTTAAATAGTCCAATTTCAATTCTGTAAAGTACGTTAGATAGGTATAGTGTCTTTTTATGAAATAACCATAGTTATTCTCATGCATCATAATTATTGTCGTTATTATAGCGACCGTAAATTTTTAATTAACATTTTAATTGTTGCTAAACTGTTCATTCAATTTCCATAGACTTCTGGAATTATAATACATACGGAAAGGGCTTTTACTTTACCAAGTTATTTAATTATTGAGTAACAACTACTTATCTAAAAGTTTAGTTGAAAATTAAAAATTTTGTTGGAAAAACCCGCTTTTTCCGGAGAAAGTTTTCGTCGAAGTAAATCGGAAAAAACACAATTCTATGCAGAATTTAATTGCGGTGAATTTTTATTAGAGCGTCGTATTAGAGCGTTATTCGTCTAAAGTTAAAATCTTTGGAGTTATAGAGCAAAAATTGAAAAAAAACACGATTTTCGGGCGCCATTTTGTTTATAAAAAAAGTAGCACACTATCTGCGGACTTTGCATATCTATATTATTAATACATACAATAATAAGATTTGATTCCAGCAATAAAATTGCTGGTAAATAACTTTTCCTTGTATTTTGCTAATTAGCCCAGAGTATAACCCTGTATAATACACGCAATACGAGAAATAAAATATTATGTGACCCTACAGTTGTGTACAGCGGTAAATAGTAATTTTATGAGTATCATATTCTGTTTCATATAAAATGAATAGAAATTAAAAATTTATTTTAAAATTATTGTGTAGTTTATCTCTGAAATGTTTTATTTAAGTGGCTATTAAAATAAACGAATTTATCCATGCATGTAAATTTTCGTATTATGCATACATAAATCCATAAATACAGAATAAATGCATAGATAACGCATGATTTAAGGCGAATTTTTTCTCCTTTTTTATGAAAATAACATTGAAAAATTAACTATTTGAATTTCGAATCTTTTTGAATACGAAAAAAATGTTTTGTTAAATTTAAAGCTCTTACGGCACGTATCCATTACCCTTGTGCTCCGTGTAACTGCTCGAATGGATACGGCATGCGCTCCTCTACATATAAACCGCCACCGATTGGATCGCCGAGGTTAGCGCCAACGTATCCACTATGTGGAGCAGCTACACGGAGCACCAAGTAATGGATACGTACCTTTACATAAGCATCTTAGCTGCGACACAGCTGCAGAAAGAATACGACTTTTATTTGTAACATGGTAGTTAACGATGAACGACGACTACTTTTCAGAAGTCACGATTTTTATCACTTGGTACCAAAATCTATCATCAGATGCTATGTATTTTCTACGATATTGTACGGAGTAGAGCTCTGAACACTTTCTGAAACTTCTTTAAGGAAACTCGGGGTTTTGGAGATGCTTTCTTTCAAAAAATATAATTTGACTTTTTATATTTTGTATGGTAGGTTGTAGGTTCTTCGAAACCAAAGTACCGTACAAAGTATTTTCTACTACTATTAGGGAACTACTATGCCACTATCTCCCAGGACACTAAGAAAAGGTTAAATTCAAGTTAAACTGTAGTTTTTGGACTACTTTAATATTGATTATAGCAATTTGTTTATCTACTTTTACTCTTCGTGCGGGATCGCACAAATATTGCTTAGGTTTTTTCGGTATAGTATGTATAGAAACGGAAATCGGTCAACAAAGTGGCGGCATCAATGTTTGGTACCTATAAATGTTTAAACAATTCGAGTAACCGCTTTAAAGATAAGCACATGTCGGTATTTTAACATTTTAGAATTAAAGAAAAGTTAGAAAAGAAAAATTAGTCATTTTAGAACGTACAGTAAACACTTGCATATTAGTACAGTTGAAATAATTAGACCATAAATATTAAGCAAAAGAAGTTAAACTTTTTTTCTTCTACTTTTAAGGACAAAAAAGCATGCTCATTAACGGAACCGAATTCAAAATTATTTTGCACATCATATTTAAAACATTTGGTTAAAGCATCTCAGTTTTATTGGTAAAAAATATATTAATTTGTTTGGAATAAATTACGGTTCTGATGATATCCGAGAAGACATAGGTATGCATCACAATGTTGCTAAACCGAATTTTGTTATACTTATTAGATATTTTAGTAGATACAATTTTAACAAATATTCATAAACCTCATGCATTTACATGCGTGTGCGGGCTTATGAGTACATGTTTGCTCATGGGTGTGCATGCGTATGTATTTGTTTGTTGTTCTAAAATGTCAACATTTACATCTATCTATCTATCTATTAGCCTTGCGACATCCAATATTGGACATAAGCCTCCCCTTCGCTCCTCCATCTTTCTCTATCCTGAGCCATGTGCATCCATTTTGAGCTTGCTTGGTGTTTTAGGTCATCTACCCATCTCATATGTGGTCTTCCTCTCTTTCGTTTATATGTCCATGGTCTCCACTCTGTAATAATTTTATTCCATCTTTCGTCTTTTTGTCTAATCGTATGACCGGAGAATTTTCATTTTAGTTTAGCTGTTTTACGAGTAGCAACTTTAACTTTTGTGATATTTCTTACCCAGGAATTCCTTTTTCTATCTGACAGTCTTACGTTGATCATTTGTCTTTCCATTGCTCTTTGTGTTTTCGCAATTCTGTGCATATTCGCTTTTGTGAACGTCCATGTTTGACATCCATATGTAAGGACCGGAAGAATACATTGGTCGTAGATTTTCGTTTTTAGTTATTGAGGGTATTTTTTATTCTTCAATATGAAGCTGAGCTTACCAAGCGAGGCCCACGCTAACTTCGTTCGTCTCTTTATTTCTGCTGTTTGGTTGTCTTTATTAAATTTTATTATTTGTCCCAAGTATATGTATTCATTCACTTCCTCTATTTGGTTTTGTTTAACTACGATTCTTAACTCATCCTCTGATTTGTTATCACTTTTGTTTTGCTGTAATTCATATTTAATCAAACTTTACTGGCTCCGTGGTCTAGTTGTTGTATCATTATTTGTAGTTGTTCCTTGTCTGTAGCGTCAGCGTATCTTAGGTGATGTAAGTATTGGCCGTTAATGATGATTCCATATTCTTCCCATTGTAATCTCTTGAAAATGTCTTCTAAAACTTGGTTGAAAGGAGAGATTCAAGTATAGTCCTGAAAGAAACAGATAGTAAAAAGAGAAAAATCAAAGAAGCGGCTCTAATTATGCTAAACGAAACCAATTGTGTCGCAAATTCCTCGGTGGAATGCAGTAGGATGTGGATACCCATACTGAAAGAGGAAGTCAATAGAAAGAAAATACCACAATTAGTAAGTCAATAGTCGAGTTAGTACATATTTTATATTTTAGTATTACTTATATACCCATGTATTATTGATATTATTTATAATTTAAACAAAATTATAGTAAAGTCAGAATTTGGTATTAATTTTGAGAGTAAATTAAATGTAAGACCAAATACTTACGATGTCGGGATAGTATCACGAGGTTTTTCCTGGTTTTCCCTCGTGATTTACTATGAGATCTCTAACGCGAGAATTTTAATGTCACCGTTGCATGTGGTTGTCTTTTTAAAGACAGATCACATGCTATGATTTTTTGTGACGGATATTCTTGAGTTGGGGTTGATTTCATGTAATCGAATGAACTATCTTTCAGTAAAGTCGTCCCAGGAACGCAACTCATAAATATTGGCAATATCATTTTAAAGTCTTCTACTTTAAAATGTATCATATGTATCTGAATTGCCGATATAAATGAGTCAAATTAAATAAATTATTAGAAGAATTTTTTTACTAAGCAACAACATTTTTGTTTATATTAATAGTATTTTGTATTTTGACAACGGCACCCGATTTGGGCGTCGAAACGTTAATAAAAATCATTTTTTAATAATATTGTGGCTTATTTCCCATTCTAAATAGTTAAAATTGTAAAAATGCCACAAGAAAATAGCTTCAGAACAACATTGGTTGAAAGGCTTCGGCGAAATCGTATCTCCCTGTCTAACGCCCCTTTTGATTAGCATGGGGTGTGTATTCTGTTCAAGTTGGATCGTAGTTGTGGCCTTACTGTATATATTAGAGATTAGTTCTGTATACCTGTAATCTACTCTGCTATTGTGTAGTGATTGTTTCACTGCCCAATGTTCTATGGAGTCGAATGCCTTTTCAAAATCTATAAATGCCATATATATGAGTATTTGATATTCATTTATTTTCTCAATAAGTAACTTCATTGTCAGTAGGTGATCACATGTACTGTGTACATGTACAACATTTACATACTTTTCAAAATTTTGGCTTTCTATTAGCATCTTTTAGTACAACCAGACACTGTTTAAACTCAGTTTTTCTTTAATTGTAGCATTTAATCACTTGTAACGCTGACCTGAAGGTGATCTGTATATTGTAGAGATCGAAACCGGTCGTCATAGTGAAAATAAATGATTGTGAGTACGTCTGTCTTTCTTTACTTCATTTAAAATGAACTCACATATGCAACCCATTCAACATTTGTTATATTTGTTTAAATTTTCTAGTGGATTTCTGAGCCTACTATACGAATATATGCATTGAAATTTTAAAAAAATTATTGTATTAATCTCAAAAGTAATTTATTATAAAAAATGTTAACAAAACTACTGAACATACGTAAACATCTATTTACTTACTACGTTTTTAAAAGTTCTCAAAAACTTTTTAAAAATGAACCCAAACATAGTTTATGATCTAAACTTGATGTACTATTTATTACAGCAATATCCACCACAAATTCAATTTATACACGATATGAAAAATAACTTTTCTCGAGCGTGCATGTCACATGCATCGGATGCCTAGAAATTATCTTAAAATTTGAGATACGGGTCTTTTCCTAGACCCGTCCTAGATGCCGTCACTTTTCAATTGACGTCGATTTATTACTGCCCGGAAACATGGGAAAGGTTAGACGTACGTCGTAACTAATTTTGACTTGACGTATTCGGGACGATACACTGCAGCAAACTGCAGTCATATATCATAAGGAAAAAAGGACGTAACTTATACAGATTGTCATCTAGTTAAACCTCGTCAGTTTTAGTAAATAATATACAGAGTGTTTCGTGTAGAGCGCCCATTAGACTTATCTGTGAAAATAATCAGATTTGAAATCTGAAAATTTGCAATTCCCCATAATTATAGCGCATAATATAATCTTTGGTAAGATATCTAAAAATCTTTAATTAAAATTTTATGATAGGAGAATGAACACTAAACATTTGAATAAATCACATAAATCTAATATTACCACTGTTTAATTTCCACTGTTTTTATGTGTCACCTTAACATGATATGTTTTGCTACAGATTGTAAAAGATTGTACAGCAAAAAAAATCAAACGAACACTCCATTGGTGCGACGAAGAAATTGAGACCATAGAAGAAGAAAATTATCAAAATACATAAAATTGACGAAATATCAAAACAAGACTTGATCAAGTTCAGTACAAAGAATCTCAACCAAAAGTTAGAAATATGATAACTATACTAAATTTACAATCACGATGCAGTAGAAATAAAGAAACCAACACACGTTAAATGCTACTAGGAGCACTCCCGATCATAATTTCCAAAGTTTATACATTGTAAATTATGATTCGGGAGTGCTCCTGCTGATTTAACGTGTCTTGGTTTCTTTATTTCTACTGCATCTTGCATGTAAATTTAAAATAGGAAGAAAAACGAATCGTGGAAAAGAAATTGTAATAAAATACATCCATGTATTGGAGGATAACAAGGCAAGGGAAATTCAAAAATAGCAAGTGCTATCTAGAGTCCATATTCGGAGGATATAATCTCACGACCAGCAACCTACAGTATGGGGACGTCATACGGTACCATGATGGAAAATCAGGGAAAAGGTTAAACATCGCATATTATTTATACAAAAGTGTAATTTAATAACAACTATATAACATTGAAGGAGTGTTCATCCATATATTTTGGTATCTCAAGCATGTACACCTGTAAGCAGCATTGATGATGGAATTTTTATTCCGAAAACGTTCGGTGATATAGACCTAAAAGCTCATTTTAATATAAATATACCTTCTATTAAAGATTTTAATTAATTTTATTCAACACAAGGAATCTCTTCTTAAGCTTAAAAGAACTACACGACTTATGATCAAGACTGTTTCATTCTCGCCTTCCGACTGATGAAGCTAGCATATATTATTTCTTTTCCAATCTATCATACTTTAAACAAGGTGGGAACTGTATTACATTTGAGAAATGAATCGTGAGGAACACAGTAACTCATTTCTACACCTATATAGATCTTAAAAATAAAAATATTTTCTATTAATTCAGTTTTGAAACTTATGAAATTTGCGATTTTTTTATATTTTAAATGAAAATATGTAGTCCAGGGCGCATCTGTTTTGAGATGGACGTTGAGAGGTGACTCAAATGAGGCGACTTTTTTGCAGAAATTGTTTGAAAATAACTCAAATAATAATATTTGAGCTATCCTCCCACTCAAAATGGTCCGGAACATTGTTTAAATAATCAAAATGTCAAAATATGAAGGAAAAATTCGATTTTTTTATTGGTTTTTTGATATATAACTTTAAAACTATTCATTTTTGAGAAAAGTTGTAATAACATAAAAGTTGCGTAATTAAATTTCCTATAATATAAAATTGGTTATAAATTTAAAAAATAGTCACCCTTGTTGCAAAATAGCAATAATTGCGAAAAACACCATACAAAAACAAGTATTCGCATTTTACGTTTTTCAACCATTTATGCTAAACTTCGGACCTTCATATTTTACCAAAAAAAACTTTATGATATAGTAAAATAACACTGTAAATTTCATTAAGATCGGTTTAATAGATTTTGCAAAATAAATTTTGCAATCCAGCTTTCGCAAAAAAAATTCATTTTTTTTTAATGTTGTAGGACTGAAAATAAAGCAGATAGCAAGTTGAATTTTTTTTTGCTTATAGCAGTGTACTGTACCTTTCATTTGCAATTTGCAAAATTAAAATCGATTAATTACCACGGCGTCAGGAAATTTTTTAAATAAACATTAATTTTTGGTGCTACGCGCAGGACAGCGGTGTTCGATTCACACAAGTTGATTTCCACCAAAATTTCCTCCAATCTTTATCTAATATATTATTTTCTTACTCTATATTTTGTTGTATTTTAATATTTTAATTCCACAAAAATCAAACTAATTTTTTTATTGTTTGTGAAATATTGTTTAAACAATTGCGTATGTTTAGAAATAATAAACTTTTATTTTCAAGTTAAAATATATGAACAAAGAAAGTTTTTGCTAAAAAAGATGTTATTTCAAAGGATAGAGTATGTGCTTTTATTTTGCAATAAACAAATTTATTTACTTATATCTAAATGTAATAAAAATTAAAATGTATCAATCATTATCAAAGGTCATTGGAATGCCCCATCAGAGCAAACTATCCGCTGTCCTGCGCGTAGCACCAATAAATTAATGTTTATTAAAAAAATTCCTGACGCCGTGGTAGTTAATCGATTTTAGTTTTGCAAATTGAAAATGAAAGGTACAGTACCCTTCTATATGCAAAAAAAAATTCAACTTGCTATCTGCTTTATTTTCAGTCCTGTAACATTTTGAAAAAATGAATTTTTTTTGCGAAAGCTGGATTGCAAAATTTATTTTGCAAAAACTATTAAACCGATTTTAATGAAATTTACAGTATTGTTTTACTTTATCATAAAGTTTTTCTGGGTGAAATATGAAGATCCTATGTATAGCATAAATGGTTGAAAAACGTAAAATGCAAATACTTGTTTTTGTATGTTTTTTTCGCAATTATTGCTATTTTGCAACAAGGGTGACTATTTTTGAAATTTGTAACCAATTTTATATTGTAGGAAACTTAATTATGCAACTTTTATGTCAGTACAACATTTCTCGCTAATGAATACTTTTAAAGTTATAATCAAAAAATGAAGAAAAAAATCGAATTTTTCCTTCATTTTTTGACATTTTGATTATTTAAACAATGTTCCGGACCTTTTTGAGAGGGAGGATAACCCAAATATTATTATTTCAGTTATTTTCAAGCAATTTCTGAAAAAAAATTTGATCACCTCTCAACGTCCAAATGTACTAATATTCTGCGCCCTGGTCTAATGTACAATCCAACAAGCGAGAGCTGGCGGATGACCTTGTCGGGTGACCTTAATCGCGGGTGTCACAAATGCGTGGTTGCTGCATCAAAAATTTAGTTGGGATCTGAAAATTACGTTAGTAGATTTTATTCACTACGATGTGAACTCCTAGCCGACAGCAATAGAAATAGACAATCCCTTCTACTTTTCAATTTGTTTAATACTCTGAAAATTTAAGATTGATCGGAGCAAAATTACCGGAAAATACAGCATGTTGAATATCCATACCATTGACTCGGTTTGCAGTAATTTCACGCCATGCGCCAGCGCGTAATGAGAAACGTTCAGCTGTTCCACTTTCTTTTGTAAATTACTCCGTGATTCGAAAACATATCCCGGTGTGCATCACTTAAGATTTAACAAAAAAGAAATTGTATTTAAAAGCTGTCAAAACTTTAAACGTGTTGTCTTAAAACTGCTTTTTTTTAAAAGGCGGTGGACATTGTAACTAAAAATCTACTTGACAGATCCACCTGAAATTATTTTGCATATATTTTCTATACATTTCGTGAGATAACGCTGTCGAAATATTTTTTGTTTTTTGCTTATTTTTTGTTAAACAATAATAAATTTGTTGATTTTCACCTTTTTTTACAAAAAAATTCGTTATTTTGACCTGTGAGTGATAAAATCTAATCTAAAATCTAATCTAAAAGAAACAAAAAAATACAAAAAAGAACGCAATTATTTTAAATATTAACATTATTATTTTTATTTGTAAAATGTATACACTATGTGTTCTTAATAAGCATTAAGTATAATATAGGTATAGTATTTATTAACATAGTATGTACATTAGCTGTAATGAGTAGGTAAAATAAGAAGTAGCAAATTCTAATATCATTATACTAACCATGTTTCACTAATTGACAATTTTTTTAATATATTTACTTTTGATTCATACTGTCCACCGCAAAATCCATTTTTTTGGTAGTGTCTGTAAAAATTTGCCATCGTTGGTTTATTTTTAAATTTGTTGGTTTGAATTCTTTTTGTGTGTTCTTTGAATTGTACTGAATTTGCTTATTTAATTTAAAAATAAAATCATTCTACCATAGTTTAAAAAAAATTAGCTTGAAAGGTTGATTTCAAACCATACCCCTCCTTAAGGGACGGTATTATTTTCTACTCTGTAAAAGCACACAAAAGTAATACAGCCCTAATAGATGCTGACTAAGAAACACATTAAGCAGATATAACAACTGGCGGATAATATTTACTAAACCTCGTAGTAGATACTAATTGATTAGGCATGATTCAGTATATTGCTAAACATGATTCAGTACCTATCATCAAATACTTCGAGTTTTTGCATGATTTGACAACAATGAATTATTATGCTTTGTTAAGAATCGGCTCGTTACAATGTCTTTAACGATTTAATAACTATTGAGCTAATTAATCGCTGCTAAAAAGGCACTATTGTTAGCGATAGTTGTAAAACAATTGACGTTTGTCGTGTTCGCCTCCTTTATCTGTGATGTAACCGTTACCTTACTGCACAAATGTCAATAGTTCAATTAGTGTTTCAGAATGCGAATCAAATGCTTAAGGCGAAATTAGACGGTTCACTTTTGCCATTCAATTTGGATGAAGCAACCAAATTGATCCATGTAAACATAAAAGTGAATCATTGAATGTTATGGAATATTGTCTTTCAATCGCATTGAAAGAATTGAACATGCTCAATATTTTTACTTCTGGCGTTCAATCTTCATCGCGGTTGAACGAGAAATGAACGTGTAAATACAACAATTGAACATTGAACTATTCACTTTTACAGTCATTCGTACGCGCCAGTTTCGAGAAAGAGCCGTATTTGAACGAAAAGTATACCTAATCTAAGATTTAAGATTTCTAGGCTTGTCCCCTTAATATCCATGATCGCACCCACCAACGATGGCATTTCCTTAGCTACTTTTTAGATAATTCTTTTATGCAACCCCTAAACGCAAGACTTCATTTGACGACATCTTTCGAAGAATATGTGTTGAACAGTTCACTTTCCAGATTCCGTGTAAATAGCATTGCTTTCACTTCTGCTTCATTCTGCTTCTTCTCTAGCTCCAAAGTGAATTCAATTTGGTTGAACCGTGTAATTTCACCTTTAACTCATAAGGTTGCTAAATAGTCCAGACTATATGCCTGCCTCCGTTAGGCAAATTATTCCGATTCGTTTTTTGCACAAACTTACTCAAACAAAAGTCCTTATAACAAATTCAAAGAGTGGTAACAAATTGTTTAAAATTGTTTTTAAACAAATTCAAAAAATCAATTTTTTCACTTGACGACGACTCGGACAATTTTTTTAGATTCTTTGGGTAATTCTGATCAAAAAAGGTCTCTTGTGATTTTTCTCTAAAATTGATTGCTGTCGAGTTACACTTAGGCCGTACGCACATGGAGCGACGCTCGAAGTAATCGACTCGATTCCAATCGCGTAGATCTCTCCCCGTCACTAAGTTCCTTCGTTGTGGCATTGAGTTCCGTACACGGAGCGTTTAGGATTGCAAATCTCCTCGTCTTATACGACTCTCGTTCCGTGTGATCTGAAGCGAACGAGAAAGTTCGAGTGAGACGCACGTTTACAGTCATTTTTTTATTTGTTTGCTTCGTTTTTGTTGATTTTTGCCCTAAATTAAATTTTAGTCTTTTTAAAGATCGGTGAATGTTATGCTTGTTGATTGTAGTACTATGTATTAGCTTTGTGAAAATATATTGTTTGTAATGTAAAATTCTGAAAACACTGAACTTCTGTTTCTAGATGTTTATTATAAAATTCGTTGAGGAAGTAGAAAAATACCCTCAACTGTATAATGCAACTGCATAAAAATGTAATAATACCGTACTATTCACAGACGGAAATAGTCGTTTTGGTTACTATATAAAAAATGCGTTAATTTATAAAAACAGAATCGACTAGTGTGCGGAGGACAATCGCTTGTGACGCAGGGTTCGTACAAGACGAGCAAGACGCGCGAACTTCGAGACGTGTCTTCGATCGACCCATGTGCGGACGGTCTTACACGTAAAACGACTTAAACAAAGATGTATAATTGGTTGGCGATTACAATACTCTAAATAGGTAACCAATCAATGACGCGAATAAAGATAATTTGACACAAAAGCAATCGATTGTGACAGTATTTTCACAGATCATATGGGAAAACGACAATTGTAATTTCTAGGTTAGTATTTTTCGGCGACGTAAATATAAATAATATTGTATGTCATTGGTATTTTATGACATTGTACAGTGAAATTTGACTTTATATTTATTTATTATTACATTAAAATATTTTAAATATTAATATTCTGGCAAATAGTTGTATAAACATTGATGTTTATATAAATATTAATCTTCTGACAATTGTCAGATTTAACTAAAATGTCATGTAATGGTCTGCGAACGCGTTCATGGAAAAGAACAGCGGTAAATCGAAATGATTGGAGAAGCTTATTGAAGGAGGCCAAGGCTCGATTTGGGCTGTAGTGCCATTGGATGGATGGTAATGGTCTGCGACATTCGTAAAATCCTGTATGACGTCAAAATTAATGACGCATTGAAAAAAGGGTTTGGGATCATCCGTACAAGATCCTGAAGAAATTTTTGTCATTATTTTATTACAAAGTTGTTATTTTTAATTATTAACAATAAGCGCTAAGCCCGTATTGAGGCGTGAGTGCGAAAGAGAAATGCCATCCAATGGTGCATCTCTCTCGCACCCACGGCTCAATACGCGCTTAGCGCTCATTGTTAATAATTAAAAATGACAGCTTTGTAATAAAATAATGCCAAAAATTTCTTCATCATCTTGGGGAGCTTTCAACTTTGATTTAGTCCTTTCTGACTTTCACAATAATAATTTTTAACTGAGTTAAGCCTTGAAAATGGTCATTTTCGCGTTTTTCAAATTTTAAATCGCGTATAACTCCACAACAATCAATTTTATAGAAAAATCACAAAAGACCTTTTTTGCTCATAACGACCCAAAGAATCTAAATTGATTTTTTGAATTTGTTTAAAAAAATGTTAAAACAATTTGTGCAAAAAAAAACGAATCAGAATAATTTACCTAACGGGGGCGATCATACAGCGTGGACTATAAGCTCATAAGGTCGCTAAATGGAAGTTCGAGATAAGACTAATGAAAACAGTAATATTTCGTAGCAATATTTATAATGCTAACAGGTATTTTCTTCTTCGCGTACTAACAATTAGGAAAGTTTTGTTCGATGGCTAAGGAATGGAGAAACAGGCGTTTACTTGTATTATTAATCACAACAAACGTGCCGCTTGGAAATTGTTTATAACCGACAGGATTAGCATCTATAACTGGGAATTATAAAGTCTCTAGAGAATATTTATCGGCAACTAAACTACAAATGAAATTATCTTCTTGCTTTCTTTATTACTGAAAGTTGGTTATACCTACTTGTAACTTGCTGCCTACGCCGCTTTGAAATAGCACTGTATTGCACGTTTTGTACCATTATTCGATTATAAACCATTAAAGGGGGAGGTAAAATTTAAAAATTTTGACATTTTCGATTTTTTATTATTTTAAATGAAAGTACATAACTTCAATAATACTCTCTGAAAATTTCAGAGTAATCGGAGTAAAATTACCGGAAATACAGCATGTTGAATAGCTCTTCGACCTTCGACTCGTCGCAGTACCTTCGCGCCAGCACGCTTGAGCGTAGTGAGAAAAATTCAACAGCTGTTCTCCTTCTCTTTTGAAAATTACTTCCCGATTAAAAAACATATTCCGGTGTGCATCACGTCTTAACCTGCTAAACTTTGGCCCATCCTAAAATTTTGCATAGTTATTTTAGACATTTCGTGAGGTAACGCTCTCGAGATATTTTTTGGTTTATTCTTATTTTCTATTTAATAATAATAAATATAATGATTAGGTAAAGAAAATGGTCAATACTCACAATCTGTATATTTTATTTTGATGCTAAAAAGTGGCTACCGGTTTCGAGACTTACAGGATATGTCCCATCCTCAGGCCAAAAAGAGGTTTTAATTGTTTGTTGTTATAAACAAATACTATAAGATATTAGTTACAAGGGGGTTGCAAGCTAACATTGTGTAGATATATCCAATATCATCATCTCCTTATAACAGGACATCGTTCATTTAGTCGTCAGGTTGGAAATTTTATTTTGTGTGTGGTTGGAATGTTAAAATTGTTTGTTTGTAAAACATATACACGTTTATTTTCAATTTTATTAATTGGAGGTACATATATATATATATATATATATATATATATATATATATATATATACTTTATCTAATATACTTACCGTTGCACGTCATCCGCGTCATAGCCCGTGACGTCACATGATACCAACACGAAATATTTAGGCGATAGGTGTGTTCTTTTTTAGAATCATTTTGCCGAGTACACTGGAATTACAGCCACTAGACATATTTTATTATATACGCGTAGAAATAATATTTGAAGATTTCAATTAATGTTAACTTAAAGAAATACCTAAAGGCAAAAAAAACTTAAAAAAATACACAATAATATGTTTCATTTAATTTGTATAAATGGATTATAAAGCGTTTTTATGAAGCACATTTGTTCGGAACCACTCTGTAACTGTAATCGAACGAAGGCGATATTTTGACATAAATTGGTAACATTTATTTGACAGTTGCGGTGTATTTGTTTTATTATATTACTGTTTTTATTATTTGAAGAGTACATAGTCCTGTCGCCAGGGGGGGTACAACGGCCTCCTGTATTCAGATGGACTTACCCAAGTTTTTTTGATGTATTTTGACCCGTAGAACACGAATTTTTTGGGTAACAGTTGATCCGGATGTCGATAAGATTGTTATAAACAAAGAAGTTGAGGAATTACATAACAGCGATTTCTCGCAAAACAAAACATGTTTTTGTATTTTTTGGGCCATTCTAACCAAAAAGTGTTCCTACAAATTTTTTCGTAGGATGCATAGTTTTCGAGATAAACGCGGTGGAACTTTCAAAAAATCGAAAAATTTCAATTTTTGTACCCGAATAACTTTTGATTAAAAAATAAAATAGAAATTCTGCTTACCACATTTGAAAGTTCAAGTCAAAGTATATCGGTTTTAGTTATTTGCATTGCTAAAAATTTATTATTTTATTGTTAAACAAAAGTATAAACACCTAGTGCTGGAGTGATGTTTTCAATGATTTCTCATTTAAAATCGAACGAGTAGATAGAGTAGGTACAAGTGCAAGCGAGGCTATTTGTACGTAGCATGCATGTAAACGCATGTATTAGGCACGGGAAACACTATGTGTTTATAGCTTTTTTTAGCAATAAACATATAAATTTTTAGCAATGTATATATTCGAAACCGATAGAATTTGACTTGAATTTTCAAATGCGGTAAGCAGAATTGCTATTTTATTTTTTAATAAAAAGTTATTCGGGTTCAAAAATTGCAATTTTTCGATTTTTTGAAATTTCAACCGCGTTTATCTCGAAAACTATGCATCCTACGAAAAAACTTGTAGAAACATTTTTTGGTTAGAATGGCCCAAAAAATACAAAAACAGGTTTTGTTTTGCGAGAAATCGCTGTTATGTAATTCCTCAACTTCTTTGTTTATAACAATCTTATCGACATCCGGATCAACTGTTACCCAAAAAATTCGTGTTCTATGGGCCAAAATACATAATAAAAACTTGGGTAAGTCCATCTGAATACAGGAGGCCGTTGTACCCCCCCTGGCGACAGGACTAACAGGGGAAAAACAAGGAATGTCACATTTTATACATATTGAGATAAACACCACTAAAGGTTCAATTTTTATGATATCTAAAAACTACTTCGAGATTCGTAGCAGAATTCTAGCAATTCCTATTGTATAATCTTAATATAATATGAATCTATATTAACTTATTAATTTAATAATGCACCAAAATACTGCTAACATTCCTTATTTTTGTTCAGTGGCGTGCGGGCAATCCTGGTCCTTCGCCATGATACAAATTCTTAAAAAATTTATATAGACTGATCTTTCTGTTTATTGTCCTATGTAAATCGATAACCTAGTCGGTAGTAGATAGTTTTTGCTACCACATGGCGAGAAAAGCCAAAATTAACGAAAAAGTGACATTCCTTTTTTTCCCCTGTACTCTTCATTTACTTTAACATAAGATTATAACTTAATTCTTGGTTTCTCTTTCTAAAGTTTTTATTTATTTACATTGCATATTAATTTGTTTTGTTCTATAATCGACTTCGCAATAATTATGTGATATATTTGATTTACAATGAATTCAAGAATTTTTTGTAATTGGGCAACAATGTCAACTTAGATATCTGACGTAGATAATCACGTGCAACGGTAAGTATATTAGATGGACTGTACATGTAAAATCTTTTGTTAATATAACTAATTTATTTTAATAATTATTATACGGTATATTGTGATTGCGCGCAGCGGTCAAATACCTCCTGGGGTACTCTACACTCTAATACCCGAAAGTTAGGTTTGGACCGAAGGGTTAGGTCTTCCTCCTTTGAAAATTGTACTGTATAATATATAATATATATAATTTATTAATTTTTTAATTAATTATTTTTTAAAATTAGCAAAATTTCCGTTCAAAACGAATAAGAAGTAAATAAAACTTGGACACCCTCTTGAGAACCCTGACCGCTGCGCGCAATTGCAATCTGCCCTTATTATATTCATTTGATCTTTGCCAATTCGATATCTTTATTTAATATTTTCTCAAATTTGTAATAACTTATAATCTTGGAAAATATGACAAGGAAGTCTTTAAAACATATGCTAACACATGTTTTAATTTTTTGGAATAAACTGTATTTTTTTGTCCCCCTTGTTCAGGAGAGACATTTTCCCTATTCTAGAGGGGTAAGAACAGAACAAGTGGGTCGCGGTGGAGGTAGATGTGTAGGTCGCGGTCGATATCGACATTCATGTAAAACAAACACATTGTAGTGAATGGAAGAGAATAGAGCAGGTAAGTCGCGGTGGAGGTTTAGCGCGATGCCATCTAGGAGGTTTACATCGATGCTTTTGAAAATAAAATGAGTTTGTTTTACATGGATGTCTACTGCGCGGCCTACAAGGATGCTTTCCTGTGATTGATCCGTTGTTCGAAGCCAAGCTGTTATTACCTGCGCTATCTGAGTTGAAACTTTTTATATAATCCCTTTTTTGTATTTAGTTTATTTTTGGATTTCTAAAGTAATTACATTCAGTAAATTTTTAAAATATGAAGGAGGATCTGATTATTTACAGCTGGCATTTCATCACTATCATCATTTGACTGACACAACATCGCAAAAGCACAGTCTTTTTGTCATTCAAATCTCATTAAAATACTTCACTTGATAGTGGTTCTAGCTCGACTGACAGCGCAGGTGACCTCCTTGCTATGTGCTGTCGACATCGACCGCGACTTAACTAGTAGCATCCACCGCGACCTACACCTCCAACTCGACCCACTTGTTCTGTTCTTACCCTAAGGAACAGCCACTTGAAAACACATTCATGGCAAGCATCTAGATTTGCATCTAGATGCCACATCCAGAAAGTCATCATCTGAAGCCAACAACTACACCATCCACGTCCAACAAGCGATCAACAGTGCACACAACAATACTGCCATAACTATCATTTTTAAATATTGTAATGCTTTAGGTCGGACTTGCTTGTTGATAATAAAATTTCATCTTATTTTATTTTTTAATGTAAAATTTGGCTCCTATAATTAGTTGGGAGTTTTATTGTTACATATTAACCCCCAACTTTCTGTGGTAATTTGAACATCACAATGTAAAATCTGTGTTTATAATTTGTTTACTTCCAACTTACGCGCTAAAATAGACGTGACAGATTTTTGGCAAACATACCTATATAATAATACCATCAGACGATTCAAACGAAAATACAACCAAAAAGTTGCGAAATTTCTATTCTTGATTTGACGACCAAAGGTAAACGGTCAACTAATTACCAAACAATCTTCATCCAAACAGTTTAATTATGAAATTATCATCCAGGTAAACAAGCTGGTTGTACAATAAAAAGCGGACCCGTCCTTGAAACATATTCACACAAATTGTTTTGCACGGTGACTAATAGACTAAGGGCCGGTTGTTTGAACGCTAATCAAAAATGGAATCAACTGATCATTATCAAATATTTAATTACTGTCACCAACTGTCAATGTCAACTTTGTTTGGGTTGCTGAAAATATAACTGATTACAATTATGAGATTTATTAATCAATTATGTTAATAATTGTTATGTTAGGTAATACTTATTAATTAATTAATCAATCATTTATGTTAATTGTATCATAATGATAATTAACATAATTGTTTACAATCAACTGAGTGACGTACGAATGAGGGGTGTTGTTATTTGAAGCTTGTTCAGGGGACTTAATTATAATCAACTTCTTGATTAGCGTTCGAACAACCGGCCCTAAGAGCCGTAAAGGAAAAATAATCATTTTAGGCACCGTAAGAATCTATATTATATAGTAGAACCTAAAAGAAAACGTTCTAGGCTAGAGGTTCTCAATCTGTGGTACATGTACCACTGGTGGTACATATCATTATTGGCGGTGGTACACAAAACACAAAAATTAAAATAGTAGTACTTAGTAAGTATTGATAATACAATTTAAAAATATAGGTGGTACCAAAAATAATAAAAATAACTAGGTGGCACATCATTCAAAAAGGTTGAGAACCGCTGTTCTAGGCTGTTCAATAAGTT
This sequence comes from Diabrotica virgifera virgifera, assembly GCF_917563875.1. Classification (NCBI taxonomy): domain Eukaryota; kingdom Metazoa; phylum Arthropoda; class Insecta; order Coleoptera; family Chrysomelidae; genus Diabrotica; species Diabrotica virgifera. Next base: position 204,430,992 of record NC_065449.1, on the reverse strand, counting down.
ATGCGGTTTGAATAGAGTGGGCTTTGCTAGTAGCCTAATTTTATTTTGTTATGTTGGTACAATCTTCATATAAACGTGTGTGAAGTTTCATTTCAATCTGTCAATTCATTCTTTGTTTACAACCTATTTAGTATCATTTAGAAACAATTAGTTTGAATTTTTATTTATGGAAGGTTTAAAAGCAAATGAAATTTATGAACTAATGTTAGTTAAAAGTGTATAAGGACTCTTCGCCTTCACTTAGTACAGTACAAAGATGGGTTGCTGAATTTAAACGTGTCCGTACAATCTTTGAAGATGATTCACGTCAAGGACTTCCAAAAACAGCAACAATACCAGAAATCATAGAAAAAAACAGGATATTGTATTGGAAAATCGTCAAGTGACTGATAAAGATTATGTAGAAGTCCTAGGCATCTCACTGGGCAGTGTAAGCCATATTTTGACAAAAGTATTGCGGTTCAGAAAGCTGTGTTCACAATGGGTGCCGCATTCGCTAACGACTGAACAAAAACACATTCGAATGCGACTTTTTCAGCAACATTTAGAGCGTTTTCGACACGATAAAGTACATTATGTGCGTCAATTTATCAATATGGATGAGACTTACGTATATCATCATGATCCTGAATCAAAACAAGAGGCTAAAGAGTGGTGTGAACCTGATTCTTCGGCTCCGAAACGAGTTCGCGTCCAGAAATCTTTTAAGGTGTTAACATCAGATTGGTATCAGTAAACTGGTAAAACAATATATTCTGAATAACCTTCTAGACCAGCTAAAGGAAAAAATTCGTTAGCAGAAGAAAAAAAAATCGTTTTTCATCAGCACATGTCATATGAGCATTTTAACAATGTCTAAAATCCATGAATTAAAATTCAAATTGTTGAAACATCCACCTTATTCCTCAGATTTGGCCCTTAGCGACTTCCATCTGTTTCAACACCAAAAAAAATGTATACGTGGAAAGCGGTTTTCATCAAATGATGAGATGATAACAGCTGTGGAAGCGTATTTTGCAACCCTTCCTGATTCTCAGTTCAGGGATGAAACTTATAAATTGGAAACTCGTTGGAATACGTGTATTGATGTTCAGAGGTACTATACTGAAAAGTGTATGTCAAACCATAAAATTGTGTTATTCTTTGCAAAATCGTGCAAATATTTAAAAAATTATTGTGCATTTAATGGTAGAAGCATATAATTTGGACCACATATACTACACATATAAAGGTTCAAATTTAGATACGAGGCCATCTCAGTTTTTTCCTATTACAAAAATGGCGGCATTCAAAATGGCGACTATACATATGCGACTAATAGCACGATAACTTTTGAACAAAACGTCAGATTTCAACCAAATTTGGTATATAGGTTTTTTTTTGATGAATAATATCGAGGTCTTGAACCGGAAGAATCGTTTCACCAGAATTTATGGTTTTACTGTTTTTTTTTTATGTAATAATATGTTGTTCCTTTTTCAATTCTTTCACCCTGTATATATAAATTTTTCAAAAAGGTAATAACGCCACTGAAAAGAGTGTACATATATGTTTTAAGAAATATTTTGAATATTGTTCTGAAGCTATTTCCTTGTGGCATTTTTATAATTAAGTATTTTCTATGGGAAATAAGCCACAATTTTACTAAAAAATGAATTTATTAACGTTAATAAATTCATTTTTTAGTAAAATTGTGGCTTATTTCCCATAGAAAATACTTAAATATTTTGAACTTTTCAGTTGTGTTAATTACCATTTAATAAATGCATAACGTATGTTCACATGTACCTATGGGCGGCAGATTCATTTTGAATGCTCGCCATTTTAGTAAAAGACTAAATCTGAGATGGCCTCATATCTAAAGTTGAATCTTTGTATGTGTAGTATGTGTGGTCCAAATTATATGCTTCTACCATTAAATGCACAATAATTCTTATATTATTATTTGCACGAATCTGCCGCACATAGGTACCTACATGTGAAGATAGGTTATGTATGTATTAAATGGTAATTAATATAACTAAAGAGGTCAAAATATTTCCTAAAAAAATTTTTACGCTCTTTTCAACGCCGGTATCACCTTTTTGAAAAATTAATATATACAGGGTGAAAGAATTGAAAAAGAAACAACATATTTTTACATAAAAAAAAACAGTAAAAATACAAATTCTGGTCAACGGATTCTTCCGGTTCAAGACCTCGATATTATTCATCAAAAAATGAACCTATATACCAAATTTGGTTGAAATCTGACATTTCGTTCAAAAGTTATCGTGCTATTAGTCACGTATGTATAGTCGCCATTTTGAATGCCCACTATGTTTGTAAAAGGAACAAAAACTGAGATGGCCTCGTATCTAAATTTGAACCTCTATATGTGTAGTATATGTGGTCCAAATTATATGCTTCTACCATTAAATGCACAATAATTAGAATAGAATAGAAATATGCTTTATTGTCATGAAAAATTGTACAATTTTATCGACAAAGCTTATAAAAAGTCAAGACAACAAAACAATAACAATTCAATTTACTAAAATTACATAAATCGTCAATATATTTACAATAATAACAATAATAATGAAGTTAAACAGAAGTAGTCAATTGCAAAATTTAAGTAAATTGCAAATGTATAGTCTACCTAGTAATTAATAAGTTTAAAAGTTAAGCTGCTGCATATGACACCCAAATATAGACAAAAAAAATGATAATAAAAATACTACTTGTGCAAAGGGTACTGTAATTTCTTAGTTATTGATTAAGAAAATCTTCTACTGAATAATATGGTCTTTCAGATAGGTAGGCTTTTGTCAGTTTACGGAATTTGGGGAAAGATGCTGCAGATTTAAGTTGTAGAGGGAGATGGTTGTAAAGTTTTTTTGCGGAATATAATATAGATTTCTTTACTAACTCAGAGGACGGGGTCGGCATATAGACGTCAAACGTAGAATTTCTCGTGAAGTAGTCATGATTAGGTCTTGGTGGAAAGACATGTAGATGTTTACGAATTAAGCAAACAGTTTCTAAAATATACAAAGATGGAAGGGTTAAAATTCTGTGATCTTTGAAGTAACTTCTGCAATGTGTTGTTCTTCTGAGGCCAAACAGATATCTAATTGCTCTTTTTTGTAATTTGAAAATAACATCGAATTGGGCAGCTGTACCAGAACCCCAAAAAGGAAGACCATAACGAAGATGTGACTCGAACAAAGAAAAATATGTTATTTTGGAAGATGCTAAATTGAGTTCATTCGAAACAGATCTTATAGCATAGCAAGCTGAGGATAGTTTCTTCCTTAACAAATCGATATGGTGGGACCATTTAAGGTTGCTGTCTAAAAAAATACCAAGAAATTTCACAGAATCAACGGTACTGATCTGGCTGTTATTAAGAGGTAAGGGTTGAAGGACTCCTTTATAAGACAATGCTACTGTTTTATCTACGTTAAACGAGAGTAAATTAGAGTCAGACCAGGTTTTTATTGTAAGTAGATCAGAAGTTATAGTAGCATGAAGAGTTGCAATATTTGAGTTGCTCCAAGTGATACTGGTATCATCAGCAAAAAGAAAGATTTTTCCATCGATTTTTAAACTAGTGATGTCATTAATAAAGATAAGGAAAAGTAGAGGACCCAATACTGAACCTTGAGGTACCCCACATACAATGTTTTTGAGACTAGAGTCTGTATCGTTTGCTCTAACCAGTTGTTTCCTATCATCCAAGTAAGATTGAAACCAATCTAAAGAAATACCTCGAATTCCGTAGAAATTTAGTTTTCTTATCAAAATGTTATGATTTACACAATCAAAAGCTTTGGCGTAGTCACAAAAAACGGTGGCAGTGTGAAGATTATTGTTCAGTGCTTGATAAACCTCATGTAGTACAGAAAAGATGGCATCAGTGGTGCATTTATTATTTAAAAAGCCGAACTGATTTTGTGATAAAATGTTGTTTTCAACTAGAAAGGACATAAGTCGGGCTTTTATGAGTCTCTCAATAATTTTGGAGAGTACCGGTAGTAGTGCAATAGGTCTATAATTGCAAGTATTAGATATTTCACCACCCTTATGAAGAGGAATAATGATGGCTGTCTTCAGGCACTCTGGAAATTTACCTTTCTCAAAGGAATCATTAATTAGTGAGATGAGGACTTCTAACACATTTTCTGGGAGATTAGAAAATTTTTTTATCGATAGACCATCAGTACTACAGGAGGATTTGCTTTTGATACTATTGATTGTTTGGATCAGTTCAGATTTATCGACTGGTTTTATAAAGAATGAATTCGAGACCTTTCTTGAATTAGGGAGATAAGCAATGGGATCTTGTTGTGGCAAAATAGTTGATGTAATATTTTTACTCACATTAACAAAGTATTCATTTAGATTTTCAGGGTCTGGAAGGGAAATTGTTTTAGCAGTGTGGGTTTTATTTCGAAGATCGTTTATTATGGACCAAGTTTCTTTTGCAACACTTTTTGAGCTTCCCAAACGGTTATGGTAGTAGTCTTTTTTAGCTGATTTTATAAGTTTAAGATAGGTTGCCCTGTACTTGGTGATATATTCAGTGATAGAAACGTTGGTAGTAAATTTCCTGATATAGAGAAGAGAACGCATATTCTTGGAAGATATTCGGATACCTTTAGTAGTCCAGGGTTTGCGATGTTTTGGCTTAATTGCAATTAAAGGAAATGCTTTATTGAAGATACGGACAAGCTTATCCAAAAAAGCACTGAAATTATTATCCACGTCCATAGCAGGAAAGCGCCACTCAGAGGTTAAGCATAAATTTTGGAGATTACGAAAGTTCCGGGTGGAAAAAATCCTGCCTAAACGTCGGGTTTTCGAGGAGGGTTTGCTCAAGATATTAAACTTCGTATAAACTGCTTCATGATCAGATAGTCCAGCATTAATAATTGTAGAGTGGACATCAAGGGGTGAAAAATCTGAGACAGTATAATCAATTATGGTAGATGAAGTTTTTGTAATCCTTGTAGGAGAATCAACGTGCATTGTTAGACCATACGATTCAAATATGTTGACCAAGGATATTTGTGTAGCACTAGCAGCAGCATAATCAATGTTAAAGTCCCCGCATAAAATTTTTCTACTTTTATGGGGCAGGTCATCTAACAAATTTAGCAGGTTCTGAAAAAATAGTTCCACGGAAGAGTTAGGTGATCTATAAATGCAAATAATATAAAGATTAAGATTCTTATTGTAAATTAACGAAAACTCAAAGAAGGCTTCACTTAGCAGAAAGTCATATTTTGTTACCGAAGAAAAATCATTGCTCGTAGATAGAATTAGGGTGCCTCCGTAAGCTGAGCTTGGACGATCATACCTAGCAATTGTGGTGTATTTTTCTACAAAAAAAGGCTCGTTGACTTCAAGCCAGTGCTCTGTAACCGCAACTACCGGGGGAAATCCTAATTCCTCTAGGAACAAAAATAATTCATCAGTTTTGTACCTTATAGAACGAATATTAATCAGAACCATGCTAAAGTTGTTATCACTAAAACAATTTGAGGATTCTAGTCCCTCAGAACACGTCGTGATGTTTAAAAATTTCGTTTTGGAGAGGCAGCGGAATAGTAATTTCGGTGACATTCCTCTTGATTTCTGCAGGTGAATAATTCTTTCAGAAGTGAGAAAGGATCTGTAAGCATCAAGATCAGCTTGCACCTCATCTGGACCAATCCCATAGGCATTGTTAAATTCCAGCAGAATTCGTCGTAGATCTTCAGTCTTAGTGGGAAGTCCCTCGGAAGCCAAAAAGAGTTTAACGCTTGTATTGGTAAATCCATCGTAAAACACTGAAGCTGGTTGGTCCTGTAGATAAGCAAGATGAAGTTTAATGGCTTTTAAGATATCCGGTTCCCTTAATCTGGCTAGAAGATATCGACTATTCGAGTTATTGGTTAATCTAACTCTTGGTGGGGTCAAAGGATCCAGATTTATCGAAGGTTCTAAAGTATCCTTCTTAATGAAATTTACAGGCGAATGGAACGGATTCTTAGATTTACAAACTTCGATGGCCTGCTTGTCTGTACGTATGTTTGTGTTTTCTACTTCATCTTTGTTCTTGCGAGAATTGGTAATTGGATTTTCCAAGGTGACAGGACTTCTGAGATTCTTCGGATTCTTATGTGACTCAGATGAAAGCGTTGGTTCAGAATTGGATGATTCTATAGACCATTTGATGTTAACACCAGGTGGCCAAATTTCCTTATTAAATAATAGGTTAATAGCTGTTCTAGATTTTATACCTATTTTGAACGAACAGCCAGTTGCTGTGTCGGCATCTTTAAGGAGTGTGTAACATCTAATGTATTCCTTAATGCCTAGCCTCTCTTTGATATAGTGCACAACTTGTATAGGGGTGTACGTTGGGGTCAAGTTACTAATAACTACAAAGTGACATTTATCTTCTGTAATTTTTGGCTTTTGCTCTGGACTTGGTTCGATATGTCGGGGCTCCTCAGTTTGGGTACTTGCGGTGGCATAAGATGTATTTTTCTTCAAGAAAATCTCTTTTTTAGTTGGTATATTAGATAGATTTTTTGTAAGACTGCTCATTTGATTTGACATATCACCGATATTTGAAGAGAGCCTTTCTAATCCCAACTTAATCTCAGTTGAATTTGTGTCTTGGATTTCAACCGTGATAGTCTCATCTGAAGAAGAGCCGAAAAAAACTGACGATATATTAAAAATGTCGTGTTCCATCTGCCTTACAGATTTTAAAACCTTCTCAGGATTCAGCAGGTTGTTTAGTTTGTGGATCTCGTCAATTTTTTTCGTAAGATAGTCCAGTTTGCCGTCATTTTTAGTTAAGAGGTCATAAGTCTCGATGAAAACAGGCAAATTGTCATTTAGTTTTTTAGTAACTTGAATTAAGGCCTCAAAGTTCTCTAAAGGTATTTGATTTTTTGATAAATTTGTAATTTTGTCATTTAAATAATTTAAACTTGGAGAGTCACATACGGTACAAAAGAATCTAAGGTGAGAAGACTTTTGGTCCAATAGGGCTTTAGTGATGGTCTTGTTTAATTTTGTACATTTCATACAGAAGTTTCTTTGGCAATCTCCATTACATCTTAACTGGTTGTATTTATCCGAGTCAGAATATTGTGTAAGACAATGTTCACAAGTGTACGTCATTTTCAAGGTTAGATGTGCAAAAATTAACTAGGTCGATGTGATGATGGTAATAAAAATTGAAACACTTACAGCTAGTATTCACAACACATAAATCAAAACAAATAACAAAACTTGTAAACACAAGAAAACAAATCAAAACATACATCCGTATACTTCCACTGCTGGTAAACGAATGAAATGCAAATTCTTATAATATGTGCACGAATCTGCCGCATATAGTTACATGTGAAGATACGTTTTGCACTTATAGTCTGGGCTGATTATCGGAGAATAGGCCGTTTTTGGGAAAAGTTATTTACCAGCAATTTTATTGCTGGAATCGAAGCTTATGATTATATATATTAATAATATAGGTACCTATGCAAAGTCCTCATAGTGTGTGCTACTTTTTTTATAAACAAAATGGCGCCCGAAAATCGTGTTTTTTCAATTATTGCTCTATATAACTCCGAAGATTTTAACTTTACAACAAAAACACTCAAATAAAAATTCACCGCAATTAAATTCTGCATAAAAATATGTTTTTTCAGATCTGCTCCGACGAAAACTTTCCTCGGAAAACAACAAAATCTTTAATTTTCAAATAAAGTTTTAGATAAGTAATTATCTACCAATAATTAAATAATTTGGTGACTTAAAAGCCTTCTTGGTTTGGATTATAGTTCCAGAAGCTGGTGAAAATAGAACGAATATTTTAGCAACAATTCTATTATTAATTATTAATTTACGGTCGCAATAATAACCAAAATAATTATGATACATTGATCAAACTTTGAAATCTTATAAAGATGAGATGCCTATTTAACATTTTGTCGACAAAATATAAATTTTTTATTTTTTTGCATAATCTTTAAATGTTTAAAAAAATAGTTATAAACAAATTAACGTTTATCAGAAAGTTTTTATTATATTCTAATTTTAAAAAATAGTTAAAATGCGTATTTCAAATATCTTGAAAATGAATGTTTTAAAACTTTTTTGCAACCATTTGCATAAAAGTTATGAAACAGCAAAGTAAACATACGATTACTGCGTTGTTTATAATTTTTTTTTATTCTTTCAAAGCGTAAAAGTGAGTTTAAAGTACAAGCTAATTACTTACAAAAAATATCGATTATCAGTTTAATGATTATATTTTAATTAAAGATTATAAATATTTTTTTTGTAATTTACACGCGCGAAAATAGACTAATACAGTACCGTAGCTATGTATTATGTATTATACCCGTCCACATACACAACTCGCGCGAGTTTAAAGCGTGTCAGTCGCTTCGAGTGTACATCTCCGGCTCTGTATCAAGCCTACTTTCGCGCTAAAAATTACAAAAAAAAGTATTTTTAATCTTTGAATAAAATAGAACCATTGAATTAATATTTGATATTCTTTGTGAGTGATTAGATTAGCTTGTACTTTAAACTCACTTTTAAGCTTTGAAACAATTAAAACAAATTATAAACAACGGAGCAATCGCATATTTACTTTGCTGTTTCATAACTTTTTTGCAAATGGTTGGAAAAACTTTTTAAAGCATTCATTTTCAAGACCCTTGAAATACACATTTTAAGTATTTTTTAAAATTAGAATATAATGAACAATTTCTGAGAAATGTTAATTTGTTTATACGTATTTTTTAAAAAAATTATATTTTGTCGACGAAATATTAAATAGGCATCATATCTTTATAATATTTTTATATTTTATTGCGACTGTAAATTGTTAATTAACAATTGAATTGTTGGTAAAATATTCGTTTAATTTTCACCGGCATCTGCAGTTATAATCTATACCAAGAAAGCTTTTATTTCACCAAGTTATTTAATTATTGATAAATAATTACTTGCCCAAAAAATTTATTTGAAAATTCGAGATTTTGTTGGGAAAACACACATTTTCCGAGGAAAATTTTCGTCGGAGCAAATTGGGAAAACATGCCTATATGTAGAATTAAATTGGGGTGAATGTCTATTTGAGTGTTTTTGGTGTAAAGTTAAAATCTTCGGAGTTATAGACCAATAATGGACAAAAACACGATTTGGGGGTGCCACTTTGTTAATAAAAATAGTAGCACACTATCTGCGGACTTTGCATTCCTATAATATTAATATCTTCTTCTTTAAGTGCCATCTCCGCGGCGGAGGTCGGCAATCATCATAGCTATTCGTATTTTAGAGATGGCTGCTCTGAAAAGTTCATTTGATGTACATCCGTACCACTCTCTCAGGTTGCGCAGCCACGATATTCTGCGTCGCCCTATGCTTCTCTTTCCTTGAATCTTTCCCTGCATAATCAATTGGAGCAAGCTGTATCTCTCTCCACGTGAAATATGTCCGAGATATTCCAATTTTCTTGTTTTGATGGTATTTAGGATTTCCATTTCTTTATTCATCCTTCTCAGAACCTCTTTGTTTGTAACGTGTTCTGTCCACGATATTTTCAGAATTCTTCTGTACACCCACAGCTCGAATGATTCTAGTTTTTTCATTGATGCAGCATTCAAGGTCCAAGCTTCCATTCCATAAAACAGAGTCGAGAAAACGTAGCACCTAGCCAACCTAACTCTTAGCTCCAGCAATATTAATATTGAAACACGCTGAAAGTCATCCGTCTAAATATTTGAAATTCCGACCCAGTAATACTTTCGCTACGCCCTGTATATCGATCTTCCGCATAATGCAGAGTATGGCGTTTTTCAATTCTCACGGGATTTGGGATGCTTTGTTTCGTTGTTCGTACAATTCTTTGAAATTTGGTGTACAAAGGTGTCTCAAATTGTTTATATCCTACACAATTGTAAACGGAATATTTTTAAAGAGGTTCCTTAGCTCATGTTTAGTTGAGTTTCCGTAGAAGTCACCATCAAGTGGAGTTGAGTACCATTGGGCTGATTCTAGCCCGGTGAATGTGATAGTGTATCGTGAACTCCGGCGATTTTCGCGCTGTTTCTAAGCAAATCGTCGTTATCATTTTATACCAATTTTGGTATCCATTAATTTCTTTTAAGCAGTCAGAACCAGAAGTAGGAGAGAAGAGTTTCAATTTTCTCATTGCTATGTTTAACAGTGCAGTTAAAACATGTAGTATGCTCACATACTTTATTTTGGTCAAAGTTAATGAACTTTCAATAATCATGTTCGAGTCTAACTAAATAATTTTATTTGAGTAAAAGTAAAATTTGATCCAGTTTAACGAACTTTTAAACTATTTATCTTCAAGTGAAAGCTGAATTTTTCTATAATAATGTTTGTTTATAAACAATGTACTGTTTGCTGTTTACTGTAATTAACGACAGTGAAGTAAGTGTTTCGCAAGTGCAATAGCGCCTTGGACTTTCGAATCAAGCTACGAGGAAGAAGCCAGGACACTAATTGTTAAGGTATAATTTTTATATTTGTAAAACTGTTCGTTTCATCTTTGATTAATTGGTAATCTGGTCTCTAATTATAACAGAGAGATCAGAGATTAATTTTTTTTTAATAAATAATGTTTGATTTTCAACCTATAATTTATTATTTCTTTCCTTCTCTCTTGAATCGTAAGAACGATAAAACATTGACTGAGTATATAATTTTGAGTGTAAAGTAAAGGAGGTAAGTTACATTATAACATTTTGTATATTATGTATATCATTTTATTTGACTATGTTTCTTTGTTTTATTTTAATTTATCTTTCTTTGTTTTATTTCTATTTTTTTTGTATAAAGTTTGGTTTCCCTTAGGTAACCAATGGCGCCCAATATTTTATTTTTTGTATTTTTCTTTATTTTTTATTTCACATCCTTATTTCGATTTTTCTATCTTTCTAATTTTTCTAAGCTAATAAGAATATATCATAACATCTATTAAAGAATCCACTCCCTAAAATCTCTGAGACAGTAGCAACCGAGGTACTTAATAAATTATTTAGCACGAATTTTGTCCAATTCTTAATTAGTCATGTTTCATAAAACAACAGGGGCTATCTTTTGTCTTACATTAAAATGGCCCCATATGACTTCCATTCTTTGTCGTGTTACAATATATAGGATCATAATATTCGATTCCAGCAATAAAATTGCTGGTAAATAACCTTTCTTTGTACTTTACTAATTGGACCAGCGTATTTTAACTATTTTTTTTTCAAAATTTAATAATTATGCAAAAAAACGAAAAATTGATATTTTGTCGATAAAATATTAAATAAGCATCTAATCTTTATAATCTTTAAAAGTTTGATCAATGTATCATGATTATTTTGGTTATTATTGCGATCGTAAATTGTTAATTAACAATTGAATTGTTGCTAAAATATTCGTTTAATTTTTACCGGCTTCTGGAATTACAATATATACCAAGAAAGCTGTGATGTCACTAAGTTATTTAAATATTGATTAATAATTACTTACCTAAAACTTTATTTGAAAATTAGAGTTTTTGTTGGGAAAACCCTCATTTTCCGAGGAAAATTTTCGTCGGAGCAAATCGGGAAAAACATATCTCTATGCAGAATTTAATTGCGGTGAATTTTTATTTGGGTGTTTTTGTTGTAATGTTAAAATCTTCGGAGTTATAGAGCAATAATTGAAAAAAACACGATTTTCGGGCGCCATTTTGTTTATAAAAAAAGTAGCACACTATCTGCGGACTTTGCATACCTATATTATTAATAATTCGATCTTATAATTCGATTCCAGCAATAAAATTGCTGGTAAATAACTTTTCTATGAATTTTGCTAATTAGCTCAGAGTATTAATAAATGGTAATTAATAACTAAAAAGTTAAAAATATTTCCTAAAAAATATTTTTACGCTCTTTTTAATGGCCGTATTAACTATTTGAAAAATTAATACATACTGGGTGAAATAATTGAAAAAAAAAACAACATATTTTTACATAAAAACCAGGAAAAACACAACTTCTGGTGAACCGATTCTTCCGGTTCAAGACCTCGATCTTATACATCAAAAAAAGAACCTATATACCAAATTTGGTTGAAATCTGAAGTCTCGTTCAAAAGTTATCGTGCTATTAGTCACATATGTATAGTCGCCATTTTGAATCCTCGCCATTTTTGTAAAAGGCAAAATCTGAGATGGCCTCCTATCTAAATTTGAACGTTTATATGTGTAGTATATGTGGTCCAAATTATATGCTTCTATAATTAAATGCACAATTTTTATAATATTTGCACAAATCTGCCGCACTATAAGATGCAATCAATTTAAAAATTAAAAAAAAATCACACGCATAGTTGAGGCTGCTACAAAACATGTCTATTTTTATAGACTCGTAGATTGAGTGTACATAGCCTCAAAATTTTTTTATTTTTGGAAAAAAGCGTATAACTTTTTTGTGGGGGTGGGTGCAGGTACAATCTTTTTAATTTATGTATTTTATCAATCGCTATATTTCTATTTTTTCCGTAAGGTTCGCCATCTTCAAAAATCCTAGTAATTTTTTTTTATGTTTTGGAGGTTTGAAAGTGTTTTTCCCATTTTTGAATGTTCTAATGACACAGTTCCTTCAATTTATATACAAAAAAGCTCGTTTTGATCTATTTTGACGTCTACAAAATAGGGAAAATCCTCAAAATTTTCTGGTTTTTGAAGCTGGAGCATCTGGTGGAAAAATCTGAAAATTTGTATATTGTGTTTGATTAGTGTGTTATTATTTTGCCGATCTTAACCGGGGGTACCCTTTCTCTTTAATTTATTTATCCCGACCATAAGTAGAAAGTTTAGTTTTCCATCGTCCACCCATGTGCCACTGAAACTTGAGGCATAGTTCTCATAGTTTTCTTTTAGGTTCTACTATTTAACTTACTAAGGAAGTAAAACCTCACTTGTAGGTGAATGGTATATAAATTTATTAAAATTTTTATCTAAAATGATCCAAATTTGATTGAGGTGGGTACATCTATGGTACAAAAATCACACAAACGTTTTAGGACCAATCAGTCCATCATCAGGTAGAAAACTTTAGGTCAAAACGGCAAACAGGTGTATGTTTTCAAAAAAACTTTTGATAGTGTGTAAAAAATTTTTTACACACTATCAACACTATCAAAAGTTTTTTTGAAAACATACACCTGTTTGCCGTTTTGACCTATTTAGAAGTGTGTACAAGTCTTGCAGTCTTTTCCAATAGAAAACTTTAGATCCAAAGTAGTTGGAACTAGCTACATAGTTAGGTCAAAAGACCTTCAAATTACAATGATCAGGCCATTTCGGCTACAACAATGTCGACAATAAGTCGATGTTTGAAGAATTAATAAATGTAGTGGTACTATAATGTGGTCTTCATCTTGGCTTCAAACTGACGACAATAAGTCGATGTTTGAAGAATTAATAAATGTAGTGGTACTATAATGTGGTCTTCATCTTGGCTTCAAACTGACAGTACATTTAACATTTATTAATTCTTCAAACATCGACTTATTGTCGACATTGTTGTAGCCGAAATAGCCTGATCATTGTAATTTTAAGGTCTTTTGACCTAACTATGTAGCTAGTTCCAACTACTTTGGATCTAAAGTTTTCTACCTGATGATGGGCTGATTGGTCCGAAAACGTTTGTGTGATTTTTGTACCATAGATGTACCCACCTTAATCCAATTTGGATCATTTTAGATAAAAATTTTAATAAATTTATATACCATTTACCTACAAGTGAGGTTTTACTTCCTTAGTAAGTTTTTTATTATGGTATACAGCCAATGAGAGGAATCTTTTCCTTTATATTCTACTATTTAAGTTACAAACTCTCACGGTGATTAAAATCATTACCAAATTTTTCTTATCCGTCTCCGCCTCTTAGTCTATAAAATGTTACGTTTCCCGATGAAAGTGAGTTTGTTTGTAACAACAACACGTTTCGGCTGCCAGCATTCTGTAATTACTTATATAAATATTTCACATGGCCAACACAAACTGCAAAATAAAATAAGTCACAATTCTGGTCAAACGAATATTTCTTCAACGCTGCTTGCCAAGTTGGTTTTCTGAGAAATTACATTTCTGAAAATATAAGTTGGACCAAAGATGAAAGAAAAACATTCCTCCTCGTAACGTGTTACTTTTTTAAAATACATAATTTGCTTTTGGTATTATTTATTTTATTTTTGCTAGAAATTCGTCGATTCGTTTCACCATTCTTTTTTATAATTTTAACTCCAGAGACTTGCAATGTGTCCAATATCCACGTTAACGCATTAATAGAAAGTTGAAGATATAATATATCTCTAGATGTTATATTGTACATATCATCTAGAACAGGGGTCACCAATTAGCGGACCGCGGTCCGCATCCGGACCGTGAGCTAGTTTTGTGCGGACCGTCAATAAATTCAGAATATACTTAGTGTTTGGCAATTTTGAAAATGTTTGGCCATGAAATTATGTACTATGTTTGGCTCAACTTATGTGTGCGAAGCTGCTTTATCAAGAATGAACTTTATTAAAAATCGGTAGAGATCTCACTTAACAGATGGATATCTCAACTCCCTAATGAGACTCAGTTGCACTAAACTCACTCCAAACTTCAGACAGGTTGTACATAAAAAAATGTCATTTTTCTCTCTGATAATTTAATTTTGTAAAGAGTTTTTCCCCTTATTGTTATATTTACTAATCATTAATTTTGAAATTAAGTAAGCTGTTATATAAAATTGTCATGTGCATTTTTTATATTCATTTTCTCTCTACTATATGTTAAGTAGGAGTACTTTTCAGATGTGCATTTAATTAAAATAATTTTCAGATTTAATAAGTTTGCAACAAACACCTTTCATTGAAACTAATGTAGAAAAGATAACATGTTAATTAGCATTTTGTACTATGATTATTTATTTTAAATTTCTCAGTTTCCTTTCTACAAAATTGAAGATGTCTAAAAACTTCATTAGCATTCAAAATATAAATTCCTAATTTTTAAAATATTCTCAGTAACAATTTACAATACTGCAGTTTTCAAAATATACTGATAATACATAACATCAAAACAATACACAATGAATTTATATTTTATTTATTGTACCAGGAAAACTTACAGAAAAGTATACAGTAACCAAAAAACAATCAGATATTATTAGTTTTCCTTTCCATATTGGTCCATGTGTGAGGCCACTTTCGTATGAAAAATGATTATGACTCGATTTCTTTGCGGATTCCTGTTCAAAAATGTCCCCTTTAAACAAATCAGAAGGGTGCCGGGTGAAACAATTTTTTAAGCAAATTCAAGATTACTTTTTTGCCTCGAAAAATGTATTTTTAGGTTTCTTACATGTATTATAAACAATAAAGGACTCTTGTCACATTTCTGAAAAGTTGATAGTTTTCGAGTTATAAGCGATTTAAAATCTGAAAAATGCGAAAATATGCATTTGCGATGCTTGAAAACTCCTAAGTTTTAATAAAATGACAGATCTTTTTTATTTAAGATGGCCCAAAAATGATAAAAACCTATTTTCGCGGGCAAAAAAGGTGATGTTTGGAATTTGTTAAAAAATATATTAAACAATTTCTGCCCAAAAATTTCGCCCGGCACCCTTCTGATTTGTTTATAGAAGATATTTTTTAACAAGAATCCACAAAGAAACCGAATCAGAACAGTCAGACACAGGCAGCATAAATCCGGACCCCGGAAGTGTCATAGGTTTTCGAAACGGACCCTCAGGGAAACTTATTGGTGACCCCTGATCTAGAATATGATGATAGAGAGATGATAAATATATTATCATCTAGAATTGTATACATATAGGTACAACCCACAATACACAAACATATAATACAGAGATAAACATATTACAAACAAGTAATAAAATTTCATAAAACTAATCAGAATTTGATATATTCTGCAGGCACAAATACCACCCTCACATTTTCTTAAGCAAAAAATGGCTATTGCCTGCAAGATCGAGTACAAGTAAGTCACCCGTTAGTTTTGATAAACAAGCAGCTTAACAACTTTTTTGTTATATTTTTCGCACAATACTCGTAACATGGGAGATCGTAATGGGAGATTTTAACGCCAAAATTGGAAGTAAGATTGAAGACTCTGAAAGCAAGATTGGAAATTTTGGATTCGGCACAAGAAACACAAGGGGAGAAAAACTTATGGAATTTCTGGAACAAGAAAACATGTATATTATGAATACCTTCTACAAAAAGAAACCTAACAGAAAGTGGACATGGGTTGCACCTAACGGAACCACCAAAAATGAAATAGACTATTTTCTCTCAAACAACAAAAGAATATTCGAAGACGTAACAACAATAAACAACGTAACAACGGGTAGTGACCATCGTATAGTTAGAGCAAAAATAAATATTAACATGAAAGAAGAGAGGAAAAGAATATTTAAAAAAACAACGCGAATAGATGCCTTTAAAGTAAAAACAAATGAAGAGCAATTCCGAGAGGTCTTAGCGGATAAGTTCAAATATGATCCTTCACATAATCAAGATGAAATTGACGAAATTAACAAAAACATCAATAAGAACCTTCTCGAAGCCGGACTACAGGTCGCAAAGAAAACAAGTACTAAAGAAGACAAAATAAGCAACGAAACTAAACAACTGATGACGGAAAGACGCCAACTACTAACGCAAAACAAACGCCATACTCAAGAATACATAGAACTTAATAAAACAATTAGAAAAGAACTAAAACGCGACTTACAAAAATGGAACGAGAACTTAATAGAGCGAGTCATTGAAAACAACAGAGGCTTAAAATGTCTAAGACCCGCATTGGGTGTTCAAAAAATCATTAAAATTAAAGACGCCAATAGTAAGGAAGAGAAGGACAAATATAAAATAACAAAAATAGTCGAAGACTTCTACAAAAGCTTGTACAGCTCGCAAAGCCAGCCTAATGAATCAACAAAGGAGAACGTCAAAAGAAAAATAAAAAACGTGGGATCAGAAGTACTACCAAATATAAAGGGATTCGAAATAGAAAGAGCTTTAAAAGAACTAAAAAATAATAAAGCTCCAGGACAGGACGGTATAATTGCCGAGCTCTTGAAAACAAGCAAGACAGTAACAATCCCTATACTAACAGAGCTATTTAATAAATGTCTCCATAATAGCAAGATCCCTAAAGACTGGAACGAAAGTCTAGTAATACTTTTACACAAAAAAGGGGACAAATGTGACCTACAGAATTACAGACCGATATCGTTGCTCAGTCAAGTATACAAACTATTCATGAGAATTATTAACAACAGGTTGACCTACAAAATGGACAATTACCAACCAGTGGAACAGGCTGGCTTCCGCAAAGGATATAGTACATCAGACCATCTGCTGACAATGAGAACATTGATAGAGAAGGCAAATGAATACCAACTACCCGTATTTCTTGCCTTCGTAGACTATGAAAAGGCGTTTGATAGTATCGAGATGTGGGCCATAGAACAAGCTATTAATAATTGTAGAATAGATTCGAGATATAGACAACTAATACATAATATATATGAAAATGCAACTATGATAGTACAACTAGACGAAAATACAAATCCCATCCCTATTAAGAGAGGCGTGAGACAAGGAGACGTAATATCGCCAAAGCTTTTCAACCTAGCACTAGAAGACGTCTTCAAAACGACAAATTGGTCAACCTATGGCATTAACGTTAATGGCAAGAAGCTAAATCACCTCAGATTCGCTGACGACATTGTGATTATAGCGAGCTCATTCGAGGAACTGCAAATTATGATAGAGGAACTCGCAGGCAGCTCCCAATACGTCGGTCTAAAAATGAACATGAAGAAAACAAAAATAATGACAAACACAGATGACCCCAGACGCATAACTATAAATGGCAGTGAGATAGAAAAAGTCCAGGAATATATCTACCTAGGCCAAATCCTGAAACTTGACAAAGAAAACCAAAGTGCGGAAATTAATAGGAGAGCAAGACTAGCATGGGCAGGATTTGGAAAACTTGGTTGGATACTTAAGAACCGCAAAATACATCAATATTTGAGGACCAAAGTGTTCAACCAGTGCATCCTTCCTATCATGACATATGGGTGTCAAACCTGGACCCTAACCAAGGCAAATATGAATAAACTAGCTACAACAGAAAGAGCTATGGAAAGAGCAATGTTAGGTATACTACTGTCAGATAAAAAGAGGAGCGACTGGGTAAGATCAAAAACAAAAGTCGAGGACATAACAACAAAAGTTACCAAACTTAAATGGAGCTTTGCAGGCCACACTGTTAGACAAAAAGACCAACGTTGGAATGCCACGATACAACATTGGAGACCTTACCAAAGTAAACGACCGAGAGGAAGACCACAGATGAGATGGGTTGATGATATTAAAAGAGTAGCCGGAACGAATTGGAAATATGTTGCTCAGGATAGAGACCGATGGAAGGAGTTGGGAGAGGCCTATGTCCAAACGTGGACGATAGAAGGCTAAGAAGAAGAAGAAGACTCGTAACATATACATTCGTATCTAATTTGCTTCTAATTAGGGCTTGATATAAACGCAGAAGAATAGTTGTGTCTGCACCCATTTTCTGATTATAAAGGACTTAGAAGGATTATTCTCTGTTGGCATGATTTAATGAGCTCATGTATAGGCGATGTCCATTGAGTTAAAAAGTCGAATGTCATTTCCAAGAATTTGATTTCGTTATTGTTGCTGTGTTGTGTTTTTCTTTTGTCAAATATTATTATGTACTTCAAATTTATTTAATGTATATTAAATTTAGGTTTTTACACTTAAAAAAAAACAATATCTTGAGAAAATTATACCAGTACAGGCGGCAACATTAGTTGCTGCATTTATCAAATAATGCCAGAAGTGGAACCAATCTATTCTGTGGAAAATAAAATGGTGTTTTGTTGTATAGTATTATTATAAAACATTAAATTCCATCAAGTAATTAAAAAATTTCATAAACATATATTTCATAACAATATATTAATTGTTTGTTTTTCTTAATAATTAATTTTTACAATAGTATTTTTCCTAAACAATTGAATAACAAGCGTCATCACAAGAGAAACTTGTAAACACCATTTGTATCAACGTATTAAATTATATTAACATATTTTTGTGCCTTGGAATGTTTTTACACTTGTTTTAGACAAGGCGGAAACGGCGGGTTCGTTGGGAAAAATATTCCCATGAAATATTTTTGCATAATCACATTCGTGAGACATTCCAGAATAAGGTTCAAGAAGTCGCCCACGTGAAAAGTGGGCCAATTTTTTTTAACAATTTTTTTTTATTGAAATTGCAAAAATCAATATCTTTTGCCCTGACTAATTGTTTTTAGGTTTTTTGGACCATTCTGGACAAAAAAGGTATCTTATAATTTTTCTCTAAAGTTGGTCTTTTTCGAGTTATAAGCAATTTAAAATTTGAAAAACGCGAAAATGGCCATTTTTAAGACTTAATAACTCGGTTAAAAATTATTATTATGAAAGTCAGAAAGTGACTAAATCAAAGTTTAAAGTCTCCGCTACACGATCCTGAAAAAATCTGTGTCATTAATTTACTACTAAGCTGTTATTTTTAATTTAACAATGAGCGGTTAGATCGTATTGGCGCGGTTGTAAATGTGAGTGCGAGTAAGATGCACAATTGGACTGCTGGAATGGCTTCTCTCTCGCACTCAGTATTTACAGACGACGCACACGTGCATGGTGCTTATTATTATTACTTAAAATAACAGCTTAGTAATAAAATAATGACAAAAATTTCTTCAGGATCTTGTAGGGGGGGCTTTAAACTTTGATTTAGACATATATTGACTTTCATAATAATAACTTTTAACCAAGTTATTAAGCCTTGAAAATCACGTTTTTTTTCAATTTTAAATTGCTTATAAGTCGAAAACGATCAACTTTGGAGAAAAATTATAAGAGATCATTTTTGTCCAGAATGGTCCAAAAAATTAAAGAAAAAATTGTTCGGGACAAAAATATTGATTCTTGCAATTTGATTAAAAAAAATTGTTAAAAAAAAATTGGCCCACTTTTCACGTGGGCGACTTCTTGAACCTTATTCTGGGATGTCTCACGAATGTGATTATGCAAAAAAAATCTAATGGGAATATTTTTCCCTTCGAACCCGCCGTTTTCGGCTTGTCTATTTGTGATCGCACAAATGAGACCTATGATTTTTGTGTTATTTGAAAAGACAATTAATCGATCAAATAGCGAAGTTATTATCCACAAAACAACAGATTGATAATAGATCAACAGGAAGAAGCAGAAATATGGAAAACCTACGTATCCGAATATTTTGCTGTAGATCAAGTCCCAATAGATCAATCAGATTGCGAAATAGATTGACATACATAAAGAATAATTAAATAAAGTCCTAGAAGAAACTAAAATGGAAAATCGCCTATTAGTCCAAATGATTTCAGTATGTATAAAGTTCTAGAACTATTGGACGAGGGAGGTATTAATCTTCGTTCTTTAACAGAATATTATAAAGTAATGAGCGCGCTAAACAACAGCAAAATAGCACAAAAGATGGAAAACGTATTAAGTTGTGAGATAAAAAGAAATAAAACTAATCGAGCTGGGTTTATCGATATTAACCTATCAATATGCATTATATTGATTGTTTCCCACCTTTAGACGTATCGGACGAGTTTGGCAACTGCCACTGTCACAGTGACAGTTTTAGTTGACATACTCCTCTGATACGTGTAAAGGTGGGAAACAATCAATATAATGTAAATTTGTAAGTTAATATCGCTAACTTTCCCAGCTCGACTAGTATCATTTCTTTTTATCTCACAACCGAATACGTTTTCCATCTTTTGTGCTATTTTGCCGGTTATTAGCGCGCTCATCACTGTATAATGGCATAAGTAAAGTTGTCACCATCTATCTATCGCCCGTCGGCAAATTCAAACAAAAATATAACTCCAGACCATCTTTTACCACCTTTAGTCCAGACAAATTAATATGTGTATTTAATATATTTTTTACCATCAAAAATGAGATATTTTAATCAAATATTGTATCAAATGTAATTTGCAGAATAATTTTGAATTACGTTCCGCTAATGAACTCGCTTTTTTGTCCTTCAAAGTAGAAAAAAGTTTCAATTATATTGCTTAATAGTATAATTGTCTAACAATTTTAACTGTACTAATCCCCAAGTATAAATTTTTAAGTGCTAAACTGATTGACTTACGATGAGTAACCGGGTTGTAAAAATACCGGCATGTGCCTAGATAAAGGGACATCGGTTTACTCGAATTTCATAACATACAAATATTATCTCTTTGAATTTGCCGACGGGCGAAATATCGATGGACCCGACTTTACAGCTAGTTCCTAAAAAAACTGATACGACTCTTGGTAAGATTTGATCATTTTGAGCAGTGTATGATTGGTCTGACATTATATTATATTTATTATGACAGACAAAGAATAAAATAAACAAACAAACAGCCATTTTTTGAGGTTGAACAGAATAAGTTATCAGTAGTAATTGCACAAGAGCTCTGAAATTACTGAATTTTTCCCGAGTGACACTTTGACAGTTTTAATTTCACGAGCCGAAGGCGAGTGAAATTATGTCAAAGTGTCACGAGAGCAAAAATTCTATATTAATTTCAGAGGTCGAGTGCAATTTGTTGCGATTATTTCATGAATAAAACTGTTCAAAACCAAAATTTTATTGTAATTTATTTATGTAAGTACCATTAAACATACAGTTTTTATAAATATTTGACGATTGAAAGTCATCACTTTTATAATTTTTAAAACATTAATTGTCATTAATGTCACTGAATGTATTTTTTCGTAGCAACGAAGGGCATCTGACGTAATATACTTAACGACGGGAGATTATCAAAAATTATCGATTTAATTCAGATTTCTATTGGTCAGAATCTCCTATGAATGAAATAATCTGATAAATTGTAAGATTTGGCAGTGACAGTGACAGCATGTAAATAAAAAGTATTTATCTTTCAAAATACACTGCTCAATTTTCTACAAAATAGGCTTTAAGAGTCGTATCAGTTTTTTCTGGAACCAGCTGTACATATGATGTACTTATGCTCCGTTTGAAAATTATTGATAACACATTTTTTATGACACAGCTCGTTTACTTTTTAGGTTGTATTATGTTTGTATACAACTTAAAATGTAAACGAGCTGTGTCATAAAAAATGTGCTATCAATAATTTTCAAACGGACTAAAATACTTAAAAAATACCCAGACAATGGCTCAAATTTACAGTTGTCACATTTTGAGTATGGTTGTAGTTTATAAGAGCTCTTTAGTAGTAGGACTAGTACAGGTAAAATAGCGAAGATGATTCCCAACCTGTGATTTGAGAGAATATAAGAACTGCTTTAAGTCAATGCCTGCTTATTTAAACACTTTGGAGACTAGATCGAATGCAAAGAGGACCTAACGAATGTTACAAATGTTAAAGACGGTCTTCATCTTTAAAAATGAAGATACAGAGTGAAATATGAAAATAAAATATTAAACACATGGTGACTTGATAGTCCAGGGCGCATCTGTTTTGAGATGGACGTTGAGAGGTGACTCAAATTTTTTTGCAGAAATTGCTTGAAAAACTCAAATAATAATATTTGAGTTATCCTCCCACTCAAAATGGTCCGGAACATTGTTTAAATAATCAAAATATGAAGGAAAAATTCGATTTTTTTATTGGATTTTTTATTATAACTTTAAAAGTATTCATTTCCGAGAAAAGTTGTGATGACATAAAAGTGGCGTAATTAAATTTCCTACAATATAGAATTGGTTAAAAATTTAAACAATAGTCACCCTTGTTGCAAAATGGCAATAATTGCGAAAAAAAAACTATACAAAAACAAGTATCATTCGCATTTTACGTTTTTCAACCATTTATGCTACACTTAGGACCTTCATATTTTACCCAGAAAAACTTTATGATATAGTAAAACAACACTGTAAATTTTATTAAGATCGGTTTAATAGATTTTGCAAAATAAATTTTGCAATCCAGCTTTCGCAAAAAAAATTTCTTTTTTTAAAATGTTGCAGGATTGAAAATAAAGCAGATAGCAAGTTGCAATTTTTTTGCTTATAGAAGTGTACTGTACCTTTCATTTGCAATTTGCAAAATTAAAATCGATTAATTACCACGGCGTCAGGAAATTTTTTAGATAAACATTAATTTTTGGTGCTACGCGCAGGATAGCGGTGTTCGACTCACACAAGTTGATTTCCACCAAAATTTCTTCCAATCTTTATCTAATATATTATTTTCTTACTCTATATTTTGTTGTATTTTAATATTTTAATTCCACAAAAATCAAACTAATTTTATTGTTTTTTGTGAAATATTGTTTAAACAATTGCATATGTTTAAAAATAATAAAACTTTTATTCTCTAAGTTAAAATATATGAACAAAGAAAGTTTTTGCTAAAAAAAGTGTTATTTCAAAGGATAGAGTATGTGTTTTTATTTTGCAATAAACAAATTTATTTATTTATATCGAAATGTAATAAAAATTAAAATGTATCAACCATTATCAAAGGTCATTGGAATGCCCAATCAGAGCAAACTATCCGCTGTCCTGCGCGTAGCACCAATAATTAATGTTTATTTAAAAAAAATCTTGACGCCGTGGTAGTTAATCGATTTTAGTTCTGCAAATTGTAAATGAAAAGTACAATACACTTCTATAAGCAAAAAAAATTCAACTTGCTCTCTGATTTATTTTCAGTCCTGTAACATTTTGAAAAAATGAATTTTTTTTGCGAAAGCTGGATTGCAAAATTTATTTTGCAAAATCTATTAAACCGATCTTAATGAAATTTACAGTATTGTTTTACTGTATCATAAAGTTTTTCTGAGTGAAATATGAAGGTCCTAGGTGTAGAATAAATAGTTGAAAAACGTAAAATGCGAATACTTGTTTTTGTATGGTTTTTTTCGCAATTATTGCTATTTTGCAACAAGGGTGACTATTTTTTAAATTTTTAACCAATTCTATATTGTAGGAAATTTAATTACGCAACTTTTATGTCAGTCAAATATTTTTTTGAAATGAATACTTTTAAAGTGATAATCAAAAAACGAAGAAAAAAATCAAATTTTTCCTTATTTTTTTGACATTTTGATTATTTAAACAATGTTCCGGACCTTTTTGAGAGAGAGAGGATAACTCAAATATTATTATTTGAGTTATTTTCAAGCAATTTCTGCAAAAAAAATTGAGTCACCTCTCAACGTCCAAATGTACTAATATTTTTACAGATACGCCCTGGTCTATAAAGCAAACAACTGATCGAGCATGAAGACTTGACTGGCAATATTTGCGAGAGGTTTAATGTCAAAAACAAAAAGACAACTAGCCTAAAAATGGAATGATATCAGCTCATAAGTATCACTGCCTTTTAATAATAAATAAAACTGCCTTTTTAAATAATTTTAACTAATATTTTATTAATATCTTCACCTGAATATTTGTTAAACGTGTTTCTTGGTGTTCTCTGTGAAAAGCTGTAAAACTTTAATTCTCATTAATGTCACTGAATGTTCATTTTTGCATAGTAACGAAGGGCATCTGACGTAATGCTTGACGACGGTATATTATCAAAAATTATCACTTTAATTTTTATTTCTGTAGCTTTCTATTGATCAGAATCTCCTATGAATGAAATAATCCAGTAAATAACCGTCAGTTAATAAAAAATAAAATAATTAATTAAGAAAAAAAATATCAGTTGTAAACAAACCCGTTAAATATAATGCATACATAAACATTTATTTTTCCATAATAACCTACTAATAGTTGTTTGTATTTCTGTGGTTGTTTTCTTGCAAAATTAGGTTAGACCTAAGAAGTAAACTGAATATTCTAATACTATAAACGAGAAATAAAAAAATTGCTTAAAAAATACATTCAAATTCATTGACTGTATTATTTAGCCATACCTGTTTAATTTTATTCACATTTCAACAATATAACAGATTAAGCAAACTTCTTTAACACTAGTTAAATGAATTGTTTATTTGGTGCTAAGAAATAGGGTGAGTCTTTTTTTATAGTATATAATATATTATTTGATTTCTTCAAATTCACAAATACGAGGCGTGCCTTAAAAGTCTTGCACAAAAAATAATACATACAAGAAAAACATATTTTTAGATGTATTTTAGAAATGAAATTTTTATATGCTTTAGTCAACTCATTTGGCGTCTAACATATACCGCGTAGTTTGTTTTTGATCTCGGCAACACAAAGAAATCACACGGTCCTAAATCAGAACTTTATGCAGGATGTTCCACCAAACTTTTAGTGAAGGTACACGTATTGGCTAAATTATTTATTATTAAACAAATATTTTTCTCAAACATGTTATCCCAGATATCTGAATTTTTGCTCTGCTTTCTCTAAAATAAGTCCTTCAGCCTTAGGAATTTATGAACTAACCATTTACGAAATAAGAGAACATATTTATACAGGGTGTTTCATTAATAATTGTCTATTTCGTAACTGGAGAAATCTTAGCACAAAATAGGAAGATTTAAACCAAAACACTTAAATGAAATATTCTTCCTTACCGAGATACAGAGTATTTTATTACAAATGTTCTAAAATGATTTTAGCCCATTGTTACAGCACCTTTTAATATTTTTTGTTCAAACTTGACATACAGTTTAAACATGTTAGGATACTTTAACTAGTGTTAAAAGATAGTTTTCCGCTGTCACTAGAGGCGTGTCGTAGGGATATATACTTCATTTTCGCCCCTTTTCCCCCTCACAATCTACGCCACTGTCGTAATAATCATTTCAGCATGTTTTTTTGATTCCTTGTTACATTTTACATAAATATCATTCTTTTGTCTCATTGCGATAAAGTAAGTAGTTTTCAAGTTATTTGCGTTTAAAGATAATGGATTCCATAAGACTATGTATTTTAAACTATGTACATTCAAGAAGATTATGTGTCTAAAATACATAATTTTATTGAATCCATTTCATTAAAACGCAAATAACTTGAAAACTACTTAGTCTATCGCATTGAGACAAAAAGATATTTACGTAAAAAGTAACGTAGAATAAAAAAAACATGCTGAAATGACTATTACGATAGTGACGTAGATTGTAAGGGGGGAAAAGGGCGAAAAGGAAGTATATATCCCTAAAGCACGCCTCTGGTAACAGCGGAAAACGGAAAACTATCTTTTAACAATAGTTAAAGTTTCCCAACATGTGTAAACTGTGTGTCGAGTTTGAACAAAAAATATTAAAAGGTGCTTTAACAATGGGCTAAAATCCTTTTAGAACATTTGTAATAAAACACTCTGTATTTCGGTAAGGAAGAATGATTTATTTAAGTGGTTTTTGTTACATCTTCGTATTTTGTGCTAAGCTTTCTCCAGTTACGATACGACAATTGTTAATGAAAGACCCTGTATAGTCCTTCTGCTCTCGCTCCAATAAAAACATTATTGCATGAGAAACAACTCAACCTGCATCAAACTTTTACTCGCACTTCAACATTAATATATTTGTAAAAAAATATTCTATCAAAGGCATCGACTTTGTGTCAATAGTATACAGGGTGTCCCGAAAAGATTGGTCATAAATTATACCACACATTCTGGAATCAAAAATAGTTCGATTGAACCTAACTTACCTTAGTACAAATGTGCTCATAAAAAAGTTACAGCCCTTTGAAGTTACAAAATGAAAATCGATTTTTTTCAATATATCTAAAACTATTAAAGATTTTTTATTGAAAATGGACATGTCATTCTTATGGCAGGATCATCTTAAAACAAAATTATAGTGAGATTTGTCCACCCCACAAAAATTGTATGGGGGTTTTGAATGCTTAACCCCCCCCCCCCCCAAACTTTTGTATACGTTCCAATTAATTCATTATTGTGTTACCATTAGTTAAGCACAACGTTTTTAAAACTTTTTTGGCTCTTAGTATTTTTTTGATAAGCGAGTTTTTATCGAGATGCGGCTTCGTTTTTTAATATATTTACATAAAAATTTTATGGGAGTTTTGTTCCTTTAAACCCCCCAAATGTTTGTGTACGTTCCAATTAAACTATTATTGTGTTACCATTATTTAAACGCAGTTTTTAAACTTTCTTGCCTCTTAGTTTTTTTTGATAAGTCACCTTTTATCGAAATGTGGCTTCTTTTTCAAAATATACCTAAAAATGCAAATTATAAATACATTTTCATATTATTAAGAGGTCTCTATAATCGTACTTATGTGGTAGATTCGATAAATATTCAAAATATCTCGATAAACACTGGCTTATCGAAAAAGTCCTAAGAGGCAAAAATGTTTTAAAACAGTGTGTTTAACTAATAGTGCCACACTAATAATTAAATTGGAACGTACACAAAAGTTTGGGGGTGGGGGGTGGGGGGTTTAGGGAACAAAACCCCATAAAATTTTTGTGGGGTACACAAATTCCAGTTTAATTTTTATTTAAGATGCTGCTGCCATAAGAATGCCACATGACCATTTTCAATGAAAAATCTCCAAGAGTTTTCGATATATGAAAAAAAATTGATTTTTATTTTGTAACTTCAAACGGCTGTAACTGTTTTTGTGTGCACTATTGTATATAGGCAAGTGAGGTTCAATCAACCTATTTTTGACCCCAGAATCTGTGGTATAATTTATGACCAAACTTTTCGGGACACCCTGTATAATAAATAACGGACAAAACAAAACACAAACTCGTGTCGAATAAAACAAACAACTTTTCGCCAACTTTTTGAAAACGATAACATCAAAGGGTTTCAGTGTGTTTTGAAACTCATGTTTGTTAAGTAAAAAAACGGTCATGGTGTGTTTATTATTGCTGCCTCGCTGAATTATTCTGAATAAGAATTTTGTTCCAAATTACTTTTGTTGTTTTTCCTGGGAGAATTTCTCCATCTCACTCAAAGACTTTATAACACTTAATAGATCATGTCTGAAGGAGGCAAAATTTCCAAAAAGCAGCGGACTACTGAAGAAATATGTACCTATGTTAATACATGCCTTCCGGAAATGAAGAAAATTGTGGTATCCAAAATATGGATACGAAGAAATTACCCAATTGTTTTACATCCACTAGATAGAAATAAAAAGAATGATTCCCCATTATTAACGTGTAAGAAAAAACTATAAAAAATGAAGAAATCTGGCGCAGGACAGAATTTGACAGAAAGTGGTTTCGTTATAATGCAACGGGTGTTAGGCGTTTTCTTGTCTAAACAGATTAATCGGTTATTAAAGAAAAACTGCTGATTTGACTTCCTCATGAAAACCAGTAGAAAAGGACCGAAAACAAAGACAAAACTTGAACAAAATGTTATCCAATTGACGAAAACAAGAGTTTTGGTTTTGTTTTTCCAGTTCTAGAAAACATGAACAAAATATTAACTCAACGGCCCGTTTAGTGGAAACCCGCCATAAGCAAGTGCAACTGAATTAATTTAAAAATGAAGATATACATAGATAAACAATAATTATTTTTCTTGTGTCATTTTATAGATAAAGTCCGTAAAAAGTTATATAGACCTGGCTCCCGCATACCAAAAAAAGTTGATTAATGGCAAGCTGAAAATTTGTTAATAGTTTAACGGTGTCTAGTCGGATGTATGGGCACACTGGAACAGAGGAAGTGTTAATTGTGGAGCAGGTTAAAAATTTGGAACGTCAGACTACGAAAAGTTCCATGTATTTTGTCGGACAGAACTTCCAAATTGATTTGTTACCATTTCATTAAACTCTGATTCAAAAATCAGAGTGGAACACGAAGAATTTGTAAAATGATAGGAATCGTGTTGGTTAGTAATAGCAGTCTGATTTTTGCGTGAGAGTTTAATGAAACAGTAACAAATCAATTGGATGTTCTGTCACAAAATCCATGGGACATTTTCGTAATCTGACGTTCCAAATTTTTAAACTGTTCCACAATTAAAACTTCCCCTGTTCCGGTATTCTCGTACATCAAAGTTTGTCCGACTAGACACCGTTATAAGCTATTAACAAATTTTCAGCTTGCTATTAATCAACTTTTTTTTTGTACGCGGGATCCAGGCCTAATATTTTTAATGTTAAAACATATACAAAAATAATTTGTGCATGACTGAATTTAAAATAAATTTTGACGTAAAATTATTTATCTTCTCGACTGAAGAAAAATATTGGAATAGAAGCGCAGATGTGATCTAGAAATTGTATCTAAACTGGTAGTGCTTATGTTAAAAAAAAATTTGAAAAAAAAAATTTTAAGAAACGCTTTTCTTTAGTTACAAGTGACTAAAATAAAAATATTATAAAAAAATCAACCAAAAAGCAAAAAATAAAAAAAATAAAACTCTAAAAAATCTAACAATTCGTTAAACAAAGGCGCGTCTTCATCGAATATATGGTTTTCGCCCGACGCTTTTCTTTAACGAATGTGTTAGATTTTTTAGAGTTTGAATTTTTTTTATTTTTTGCTTTTTAGTTGATTTTTTATAATATTTTTAATTTTAGTTACCCGTAACTAAAGAAAAGCATTTCTTAAAATTTTTTTTCATATTTTCTTATTTTTTACTTTTTAGTCTTACACTTTTTAAACATTAAAATATATCGTTATGTTTATTAAAATATATGTATAAAACATATGATGTACAAACATAAAAGTAGTCGGAATCGGCAACAAATTTGAAACTTTATTGTTTATTTATGAAGCATAACGCAAACAATTACCGTAAAAAGTGAAATTATGTTTAGTTCATATAATTGGCTACAATATGTAAAAGTTTCAAGTTTCTTCATTGTAAAAAAGGAGAGAATTTAAGCATGTTCCATTAAAATCGGTTTTTTTTATTTAAACAATAATTAATAAACATACTATAAAATTTTTTTATTGACTATTCGTGTATTGTTCCCGCGAATGCATATTATGTCTGCAAATTTTCATTCATTTGCGTTGAAGAAAAGGCAGTCACATTAACGTCTAAAGATTTGACACAAAAGAAACAAAAACAAACGATTTGACAAAAACAAACGATTGAACTAAAGAAAAACGTTTAAAAAGAACAAATAATTTATTCAATATCTGTCTTTTTGAGGAACTTAACCTTATAAGAAGTGGTAAATATAATTGATCAAGAATACTTATGAACTATAATTATGTATATCACAACAACGAAAATATATAACAATGTCAGACCTAAAGTATCAACACTACACATATACCCTATTCCACGAACATACGCCTGTTTTGGATTACTTCGACAACGAATATTTTACTGTGCAAAATAAGAAGAACGAAAGTAAATTGCAAATGACATTGTTGTTTATTGGAATAGTTAATAGCGCCATTTACTTTCGTACTTCTTATGTTGCACAGTAAAATATTCGTTGTCGAAGTAATCCAAAACAGGCGTATGTTCGTGGAATGGCCCATACTACATAATAATTACGTTTGTATTTTCGAAAACAATAAATTAGGATGACATAATCAAAATTGACAAGCACGATAAAGTGGTTCATAAAAGAACAAGGGAATGGACAAAAAAGTATAACCGAAAACAATGTACACCAGACTACAAGAGCATAAATAAGAGATCAACTGAACACAAAATACAATAACCAACATGCCGTTATTTAAAATTTTGAATTCTTTCATACCTAGACAAGATAAAGAACATGTTGTTCTCAATTAGTAAACTACTACATACAATCAGTTTTTCATCGTAATTCTGTTCACTAATAACCAAAAAAATCACAATAAACATTATTATGATGGAATATGTACTTTATTTGAGGAAGCTTTCAGTGTCCCGTATTGCCGAAACATTGTCAAGACTTTTGAATCAATTTTATAAAAATGTAGAAAATAACGGTCCCTACCTCTAAATATGAAAAATAGATAGAAGAATGAAGAAAACGTGTAAAAGATGTATGTTGCCCACAAAAGAAGAAACAAGTAATGTCTGAACTAAACTGTATTTTTTGGAAAATATGTTTCCCGTGTTTTCCAGCTATTTCTTTTTAAGATAACCTGGTAATCATCATGGATGAAAATTCGTTTTGTAAATATGTATTTACAACATTTACTTTTTTTTATTAATTTAAACTAAATAGTTTAAATTATCAAATATCTTTTTTACTATGTATAGGGAGTGCAGTTAGAACGAAAACATGCATTGTTTCGGAAAAATTCAAACAAGTTTATATTTTTCTAAAACTTTTTTTGTTAGTTTATATACATGTTAAAGTAAAAAGTTCTACTCGCAGATTTGGCCGCTAATTGTTTAAACAATAATAATTGTTTTGTATAAATAATTTTAACAATATCGTTAAATTCATCATTTCACTTTTATCAAATATGTTTCTATTTTGTTTTTGATTATGCTGAATCCAAATATGGCATTGCAATTTGAAAATTCTTATACAGAAGATCTTATACAGTGTGTCTGCGTAGCTAGGAACCACATGGAAAACTTTTTTATTATCAATTTTACGAAAAAAAAGTTATTCTTAATAAAATGCTCTGGATAGTTAAAAATCTAAAACTCAACCATCAGATATCAAATTTTATCAATTGTATACGAGTTATGTCAAAAATATGAATTTCTTTAAAGAGTAAAGTACCTTTATATTCCAGAATATCAAAAAATGCTATTATGAAAAGTTGTTTGAAATTAGAAACTGTCTAAATATACAATTACATTATTCTAATCGAAAAAAAAAATTTAAATTTTTTCTCAAATTACGGATACTCATCATTTTATTACAATTTTTACGAAAAAAAGTTATTCTTCATAAAATGCTCTCCCTGGTTTAAAATCTAAGATATTCCCATCAGATATCAAACTTTTTTAATTTTATACGAGGTATGTAAAAAATATGAATTTTCTTAAGAGTTAAGTGCCTTTATTATTCACAATGTTTTAATTAGAAGGATGTAATTGAACACTAAAACAATTTTTTTAATTCCAAACCACTTTTCTTAATAACTATTTTCGAGATTGTGAAATGTAAAGGTACTTTACTCTTGAGTGAAATTCATATTTTTTGACATACCTCGTATAACATTAATTAAATTTGATATTTGATGACTGCATCTTAGATTATATACGATGCAGATTATTTTATAAAGAATAACTTTATTTCGTAAAACTGATAATAAAAAAGTTATTAATAGGTTCCAAGTTACGCAGACATACTGTATAAGAGCTAAAAAATTTTTTTTGCCGAACATTTATTATTGTTGAAGCTTATTATTAAATGTATTTTAGGTAAGTTTTACAGAAAAAAGTTTTAATCACTTTGTATATAAACATTTTTTAGCTGGTAATTTTCGGTTTTTGTATTACATTTTTGTTATCTTTCTTAATTTTCTTAAAAAAAATAGTTTATTTCATTCCTAAAGTAAAATAATTGAGTGCATTTTATTAAAAAAGCACTTATAAAACTGTCAGAGATCTGTTCAAACTTGAGTAATACCGTCTTAAAATGGTGGTAATTCTATAAAACTACAAAGATTTCAAAAATTATATTTTTTGACACGTCATATCATTTGAATTAAATTTTCGAGATTTTTTTGAATGAAACATCATTTAGTAAGATGCTTGACAGGTAAGCTGTGCAAAATTGAGAGTTTTATAAGAAAAATTGTATTAGTTACACATTTTTAAATCCTGTAATGCTCACTTTCCGCCCACACCGTACTTATGCCATACATTTTATTTCTTTCTATTATAACCATAAGATAGCTTAATTATTCTTCTTTCATATTCAATTTGTAAAATTTTACATTAAAATAACTCAACCGTGCACTTCGCCGTACGTTAGTTTACAGTGCGCCAATGTTTGTGAGAAGGGTGACTTTAGCGTTATAAATAAAAAATTATAGAAGATACAGATTTAATTTTAGAAAATTCTGTATATAAGGTTTTTTTTGTAAAATTTTCTGAATTTTTCAATGGGCAAGTCACTTTTTTTTCTAAAATTTATATTTTCGGAGACATTTAAAAAAAACATCTAATTTCGCAGTTCATTTGTTTAATAAAAAATGAAGCACCCACTTCTCGAGTAGAACTTTTTGATATGTTGTTTATTAAACATTTCTTAATGAAAATATAAAAAGTTTTATCTTGTTTGATTTTTTCCGAAGTGAAAATCTATATGCACTCCCCCTATAATTCAATTTTATTTAAGTTTATATACTTAATTTATTATTCAGTATTCAGCTATAATTTATCTGAATGTTTAATTAAAAATAATGAAATAATGTCAATTTAAAAATGATTTCCTATAAAATAGAATTCAAAGAATTCTTTGAATCATGGATTCAAAGAATGTCGAACGTGGAAGTAACTAGAAGGATAGGAAATCAACCGGAAATAATACTAACTATCAAAAGACGAAAACTTGAGTACTTGGGACATGTGATGAGAGGGCAAAAATACTCATTATTACAACTTATTATGCAAGGCAAAATCCGAGGAAAGCGAAATGTGGGAAGACGAAGAACATCCTGGCTTAAGAACTTACGGGAATGGTTCGAATGCAGTAGTGCAGAGATATTTAGAGCGGCAGTCAACAGGGTCCGCATTGCCATGATGATTTCCAACTTTCGATAGAAGATGGAACTTAAAGAAGAAGAAGATAAAATAGAACGTAAAATAATTAGTGGATTTCTTTGAAAATTTTGAATAACATATTTAGAACTGTAATTAACAATAAATTCAGAATATTTTATAGGGTCAAACTATTTCTTTAGACAAGAAAAAAACCTCCAAATGTGCTTTAATAGACTCAAATACACAAAAAATCCATTAAAAAAGAAAATCAACAAAAAGGATTATAAAAATCTTTAAAACAACTGTCCCCTCCTCTAAATGAGAAAACTAGATACAAAAATAAAGAAAAGGTGTAAATTTGTCGGTAAAATAAGACACAAAGTGATGTGTAAACTAAATATTATGGAAGAAAAATTTTTGAAAAATATTGTTTTTTTGTATTTATAAAAAATCGTCATACGAAAAATCGTTGTGTAAAAAGTTTTGTAAAGATTCACAAAATTTATTTGTTTACTCTGGACAACTGTATGGATATTTTTTAAGTTGTCAATAGTATTTTCTCTTAATTTAGAAAAGTCAGTTTTATTGAAATTGATCATGAATTTATATAATTTATTATTCAGCCGTAACTAATTTGAATGCTTAATTAAAAATTATGAGATGTCAATTTAAAAATAAATGGCACTTTCTATAAAATGGAAGGTAAAAACATCAGTGGATTTCTTTGAAAAATTTTAATAATAAATTTAGAAGTGCCATTAACAATAAATTCAGCATATTTTATACGGTCAAACTATTTCTTTAGACAAGAAAAAACCTCCAAATGTCTAGTTTTAATAGACTCTAATACACAAAAAATCCATTAAAGAAAGAAAATAAACAAAAAAAAAGATTATAAAAATCTTTAAAACAACTGTCACCTCTAAATGAGAAAACTAGATACAAAAATAAAGAAAAGGTGAAAAAATCTGTCGGTAAAAGAAGAAAAAAGAAGTAATGTGTAACCTAAACATTATGAAAGGAAAATTTTTGAAAAATATGTTTTTTGTATGTAACAGCTTTACTTATCTTTCGAAAATAACTTGGCAAGCGTCATACAAAAAATCGTTGTGTAAAGATTCACAAAATTTATTTGTTGACTGGATATTTTTTAAGTTGTCAATAATATTTTCTCTTAATTTAGAAAAGTCAGTTTTATTGAAATTTATAATGAATTTATATAATTTATTATTCAGCTGTAACTAATTTGAATGTTTAATTAAAAATTTTGAGATGCCAATTTAAAAATGGTACTTTCTATAAAATGCAAGGTAAAAAAATCAGTGGATTTCTTTGAAAAACTTTAATAACAAATTTAGAATTGTCATTAACAATAAATTCAGCATATTTGATACGGTCAAACTATTGCTTGATACAAGAAAAAACATCTAAATACCTCGTAGCATATTTTATATGGTCAAACTATTTCTTTAGACAAGAAAAAACCTCCAAATATCTCGCTTTAATATTAATTAACTCTCATACACAAAAAATCCATTAAAAAAAGAAAATGTCAAAAAAGATCATAAAAATCTTTAAAGCAATTGTCCCCACCTCTAAATGAGAAAACTAGATACAAAAATAAAGAAAAGGTGTAAATTTGTCGGTAAAAGAAGAAAAAAAAAGTACTGTGTAACCTAAACATTATGAAAGGAAAATTTTTGAAAAATATTATGTTTTTTTGTATTTAACAGCTTTACTTATCTTTCGAAAATAACTTGGCAAGCGTCATACAAAAAATCATTGTGTAAAGATTCACAAAATTTATTTGTTTACTCTGGACAACTGTACGGATATTTTTTAAGTAGTCAATAATATTTTCTCTTAATTTAGAAAAGTCATTTTTATTGAAATTAATAATGAATTTATATAATTTATTATTCAGCTGTAACTAATTTGAATGTTTAATTAAAAATTATGAGATGCCAATTTAAAAATAGTACTTTCTATAAAATGGAAGGTAAAAAAATCAGTGGATTTCTTTGAAAAATTTTAATAACAAATTTAGAGTTGTCATTAACAATAAATTCAGCATATTTTATACGGTCAAACTATTTCTTTAGACAAGAAAAACCCTCCAAATGTCTCGTTTTTAATAGACTCAAATACACAAAAAAAAACATTAAAAAAGAAAATAAACAAAAAAAGATTATAAAAATCTTTAAAACAACTGTCACCACCTCTAAATGAGAAAACTAGATACAAAAATACAGAAAAGGTGTAAATTTGTCGGTAAAAGAAGAAAAAAAAGTAATGTGTAACTAAATATTATGGAAGGAAAATTTTTGAAAAATATTATGTTTTTTCGTATTTATAAAAATTCGTCATACGAAAAATCGTTGTGTAAAAAAATTTGTAAAGATTCACAAAATTTATTTGTTTACTCTGGACAAGACAACTATATGGATATTTTTTAAGTAGTCAATAATATTTTCTCTTAATTTAGAAAAGTCAGTTTTATTGAAATTGATAGTGAATTTATATAATTTATTATTCAGCCGTAACTAATTTGAATGTTTAATTAAAAATTATGAGATGTCAATTTAAAAATGGTACTTTCTATAAAATGGAAGGTAAAAAAATCAGTGGATTTCTTTGAAAAATTTTAATAACAAATTTAGAATTGTCATTAACAATAAATTCAGCATATTTTATACGGTCAAACTATTCCTTGATACAAGAAAAAAAAACATCTAAATACCTCGTAGCTAGTCTTTGCAAGACTGATAAATACATAAAAAAATCCATTAAAGAAGAAAATAAACATACAATCCTAATCATTCTTCATACACTACACCAAATTCACTTTGAGGATACCTCCTCGAGCTGTTATCGAACACCTCGTTAGATTTGACACTATCCACATTGCAGGGCGTTGAAAAGAACTTGATCTCCAAATCCCTGTGGCCGTTCAAGGAAGTCACTATCTCCGTCGAAACTTCCAAATCTCTACAGGACGAAGAACTGGAAGACCTAGACGTAGGGGTCTTCTTGATGTCGTCATCTTCTAGAGATATTGAAGACAGGGTGTGCTCCAAGCAGCTGGTGGATATTGGGGTAGAATAAGAAATTTCGTCCAGATTAAGATTAGGAAATTGGAAAGACTTTGTCGGGGGAGTTAGAAATGGTGAGTAGCATTCCCTGTCAACGTCCCAAATTTGCCCACTAGGATCACAATATCGACACTGACAGATACTGGTTGGTTGGTTACCATTGATGTCTTTGATATCTTCCGGTTCTTCTATATCTTCGAACGCGTGGTGGAGTTTGGGAGTCTCACTAATATCGTTTAATATGTGGAGGTGATCTACTAGTTTTGAAGTTTCTGGGAAGATTAACGCACCATATGGATTAAAATTAAATAAATTAAATGGGCTTATTGATAAATAGTTAGGTTGAGTGTTGTCTATGTCCGGACTGGCGCTATCTGTCGAAAAACCATCCTGGCTCAGCGGCCTGCCGAGTAGAGGAGGTTTCCTATCCTTTTTCCGTCTCTTTCTAGGCTTAATAATCCGCGGTAAACACGTTTCAGAATTAGCGGACCCGGAACTCTCATCACTGGTAACGCTCACAGTGTCCACACTGTTCTGACACTTAACATTCTTCTTATTATTAGAGTTTTCGAAGATCTTCGTCGCTCCATTGTGTCTGTGCACCTTATTCTTTCTGTGGTTGTAACTCTTGGTAAGAATCAAGGGCGCGCCTTGGGTGTGCACCGCCAACTTAGCCAACGAAGAAGAATCTTCTTGGTGGTGGATCTTCCGCTGGTGCTGGGCGAACGATATCAAGGGCATCCCACCGGCCCATCCGTCGCCCGAGTGACATCTCTGCAAGCGAAAGTTAACGTGTTTCTGATGGTAGATATCCGGCACTACATCTCTATGCGCTGAGGAATAGTGTTCTTGTCTTTGCGGTTTGCTTTTAGCGCGGTTTTGCGAAATCAAACAGGCCCCGATGTAGCGTTCTACTTCCAAATTGCCTGCGGACGCGGGGCTCATAGTCGCGAGGACACGATCACATGCCTACCGTTACGCGATTCACATTGGCGACGTGTTCACTAGGAGGTGCTTAGATGGAGACTGATCGTCGCTGCTGGTCGAATTCGAGAGACGGCTTTTTCCGAAAGTGTAATCCCCACCGCAGAGCGGCGGCTCTGCTGCGGCGTTGTCGGATTACGCGGGTCTCGTTACATTTAATCCAAACAATTAAAGTTAATGACAAAAATTAATTAAAATACCTAATAAAACGACAATAATTAAGATATCTCATAAAGTGAATTTGCTATAAATTATTGACTCACTGATACCCGTACAAACGAGTTATTGATTTTTTATCCCTCACTAATACAATATATTTATTTATTTCCCTTGTTTTTAATTTACCATTAATGCATTCCCTTATAATATATTTTTAACACCTACACAATATATTTTAAATACCTACACATAGTTTCGAAAGTTATGCATTACCTACCTAAAATTATGCTCATTTTCATAGTTGATTTTTTCGGGAACTGATTAACGGATTCCGCTAATTTCTTTATT
The DNA here is from genome assembly GCF_917563875.1 of Diabrotica virgifera virgifera. Classification (NCBI taxonomy): domain Eukaryota; kingdom Metazoa; phylum Arthropoda; class Insecta; order Coleoptera; family Chrysomelidae; genus Diabrotica; species Diabrotica virgifera. Next base: position 204,392,717 of record NC_065449.1, on the reverse strand, counting down.
ATTTTAGATTTTTCTTTGGTATTTACACAGATGGGGAAATGTTTATAGTTCAGAGAAATAAGGAAAAAAATATCCTGTTGGTGACACAACCTCCTCCAGGCCGAAACCAAATTTTTTGAGTAGTATGGACAGCTATAATAATAACCTATATGTTTCCTGCAGCCGATTTTGATGATATACAATATATAGTTATAAACAAATGAAGATCAAAAAACGATAAATTTTCGATTTTTTCGTCTATTACCAAAAAGTTAAGCATTTTAAACAAATTTGAGAGTAAGAAACTCATAAATCGTATAAAAAACTTCAATATGGCGTTCGCTGGATATGTCTATCCTTATTAGGTCTGGATCCCGTGTATGAAAAAAAAGTTGATTAATAGCAAGCTAAAAATTTGGTAATAGCTTAAGGGTGTCTATTCGGACAAACTTTGATATATGGGAACACTGGAACAGGGGCAGTTTTAATTGTGGAACAGGTTAAAAATTTGAAACGGTCTGACTACGAAAACGGCACACGTATTTTGTCCGACAGAACAGACTTAGACTCTCCGAACAGAGATTAAACTCTCATGCAAAAATCAGACTGCTATTTATCACCAAATGGGCGTTTTAATGAGTGGAACATGTAGAATATGTCAAATGTCAGGAATTATGACAGGTGATAAATAGCAGTCTAATTTTTGCATGAGAGTTTAATCTCTGTTCGGAGAGTTTAAGTCTGTTCTGTCGGACAATATAAATGTGCCGTTTTCGTGGCATGACCGTTCCAAATTTTTAACCTGTTCCACAATTAAAACTGCCCCTGTTACAGTGTTCCCATATATCAAAGTTTATCCGACTAGACACCCTTAAGCTATTAACAAATTTTCAGCTTACTATTAATCAACTTTTTTTTCATACGCGGGATCCAGACCTATATTGGTTGCTAAGAAAATTGCAAAATAAATCATAAATTTTGAGTTTTTCTAAATATTCATAACTTATGTAAAAATTAACTTAGAACCTTCTTATTACACATAATGCTGAGACTTCTGGTGCTTAAATCATACCCTAAATTTTAAAGCAATTGGTCAAATACTTTAAAAGTTATTTAATTTGTTTATCCCAAATTAATTTTTCTTGCAACACTATAAGTCAGAAAGTGATGAAGTTACAGTAATACTTTGGATAGTTTATGAAAGAAGAACATTTACACTATTAATTTAATTAAAAAAATGACAAAAAATAATTCTAAATATTGCAAAATTATTTTGCAAGAACAAGTGAATTAAAAAAAGGGGAGCTAACTTCGTCCTTAATTGTACTTTAATTGTACTAGGACAATTGATTTTCTTTCTAAATGTGTATAAAATTTCAGTCTTTCTATATGTGAAAAAATAATTTTTCTACGGGTAACGGTTAAAAAGTTATTCTAATTGTTTATAAGTAAACAAAAAATCGACATGTTTTTGCAAAATAATTTTACACTGTTTAAAATTACTTTTTGTCAATTTTTTTTAAATTAGGTTAATAGTATAAATATTCTTCTTTCATAAACTGTCCAAAAGTGTTACTGTAACCTCATAATTTTCTGACTTAGGGTGGTGCAAAAAAAATGAATTTGGGATAAACAAATTAAATAACTTTTAAACTATTTGACCAATTGCTTTGAAATTTAAAATATAATTTAAGCACACTATGGTCGATCAGATTAGCCAAGCGGACTGAGGCGCACGATTGACAAATCTAGTGGATATGCGGTCGAGGCGATCTAGGTTCGAGCCCCAGCCCGGTGAATAGAAAAATAAAAAGGCTGACGTCGTAGTCTAAAATTCTAAAAAGAATCTACGATTTGGTCTGGAATAAGCTGGTGTCTGATCGGCCTATGGAGGAGCGGTACGGCAAGGGATAAGGGCTTGCGGCTCGGTGACACTCCTCCATAGTTCCCTACCGGAAGGGCGTTGAGGCCTAAAAACGGTGTATATACAGGGTGAGTGGGGAGGAATGTGCCAAACTTTAAGACTGTATAATATACGTAAAAATAATCAAAAATAACTGATATGTTGTTATTCGATTTTCATTTGTTTCCGAGATACGGGATGTTAAAATTTTTCTTACAAACTGACGATTTATTTATTGCTCTAAAACCGGTTGAGTTGTGCAAATGAAATTTGGTGGGTTCTAAGACATAGTTATTGCGCATGTTTTGACACACAATTAAGAATTTTATATTCACCATTGGCGCGTACGGGTAATAGTCTGAAATTTTTTAAAGATAAAAATGGTACGCCACTGAAATATTTCAGATTAAAAATATTTCTTGAATTCCTCGTTTAATTTGTGATAAAAAAATATATCTTCCCATTTTTTCATGCGATGCTTGGTTTTCATGCAAAAAAAAACATCTTAACGCTTACAAAGTTTTCGACGAAGTTTCTATATGAATGTGTAGAAACTTATTTCGAATACTTTGGAAGCTTTAAGATATTTTATTTTTTTGCATGAAAACGAAGCGTCCTATGAAAAAATGGGAAGATAGATTTTTTATCACAAATTGAACAGGGAATTCAAAAATAATTTTTAATTTGAAATATCTCATTGGCGTACTATTTTTATTTCTTTAAAAAATTTCAGACCCTTACCCGTACGTGCGCCAATGGTAAATATAAAATTCTTAATTGTGTGTCAAAACATGCGCAATAACTATGTCTTAGAACTCACCAAATTTCATTTGCACAACTCAACCGGTTTTAGAGCAATAAATAAATCGTCAGTTTGTAAGAAAAATTTTAACATCCCGTATCTCGGAAACAAACGAAAATCGAATAACAACATATGAGTTATTTTTGATTATTTTTACGTATATTATACAGTCTTAAAGTTTGGCACATTCCTCCCCACTCACCCTGTATACAGGGTGTTTCATTAATAATTGTCCATATAGTAACTGGAGAAACCTTAGCACAAAATACGAAGATTTAACCTAAAACACTTAAATAAAATGTGGTTTCTTACTGAGTTACAGGGTGTTTTATCTAAAAATTTAAAAACTATTTTTGCTCAGCATTTTAAAACTATTCAACGTATCCTTTTCATACATGGCAGAAAGTGCGACTACTATACACCCTACTAAATTATGATAAACAAACGTTTTTAGCTACTACCAGAGGCGTACGACAGAAGATAGTGAATGGTTGCCCCTTCTCAAATTCTACGCCACTGGAGGAACTACTATTTTAGTATCATTTTTAGATTCTCCAATAGACAAGGCGAAAACGGCGGGTTCGTTGGGAAAAACATTCCCATGAGATTTTTTTGCATAATTACATTCGTGAGACATCCCAGAATAAGGTTCAAGAAGTCCACGAGGAAAATAAACTTCCTGTAGCTGGCTGTATACCATAAATCACAAAAATGCCAAGTTTCTTGTAAAAGGTATATATTAAAATACCCTAAATAAGGGTCAAAATACAAAACGTTTTCGGATTAAGGAATCCATCATCAGTGTTTAAAAGCCCTAAAATTAAGTATAACCTAATTAAATGAGATAAAAGATGTCCAGGACAGATTGGACAATGTAACCTTTATTAAATTCAATACACTTAAATCTAAACTTGATAAACTCATTCGTAATAAATCTATTTCACTAAATCAAAATAACAGGAACAATACCAAATTTTCCAATTTTTCTTTCCACCCAAGACTTAAAAATCTCTCTTCAGTTGTCTTTAATAAAAATGAACTTGATTTACTAAATCTAGGACTCAAATACTCCATTCCAAGAAAGGTTTCTAAAAAAGACCTTCAGAGTCTCTCCATTGAGCTAGATATCATTATTCAAAATCTTTCTGTTCCATTAAATCAAAAAACCTCTATTCGTAATTCCTGCTTCATAACTATCAATAAATTCAAAAACAAAAATATTTCATCTTCTACATCTTTCAACACTTCTAATCACATCATCCCACCGAATACATCTAGTAACTTATCCTTCAATTTACCCTCCACTTCTCAAAACTCTTTGCACAACTCATCTTCCCCTCAATTCTCTGACAACAAACGGAACATTCATCTTCAAACCCTTAATTCAATCAAAAACAAAATCAAAACACACAATCTAATCATCAGCAAAGCAGACAAGGGTAACTGCTTAGTAATCCTAGATCAAACGTTATATAATGACAAAGTCATTACTTTTCTTTCTAACAATAACTTCATTCCACTAACAGACGATCCTTCAAAAAAGTTCATCAATAAACTTAAAGACAACCTGAAACCCTTTGCAGAATTTTTTTCAGAACAGTTTGCTCCCTACTATAAAATACCAAGCAATCCATTGACACCCAGACTGTATGGTTTACCTAAGATACATAAAGAGGGCATCCCCATCCGTCCAGTTGTTAGCTTCATAAACACACCAGTATCCATCTTATCAAAATTCATATTAAATCTCATTAACAACTTGACGAATTTCACCCCTCGTTTCTCAGTCAAAAACACCATTCAACTAGTCAACAATCTCCAACAAATAAACCTTCGTCCCAACATTACTATGCTTTCACTTGATGTTAGCAACCTTTTTACTTCTGTCCCTAAACTTGAAACTATTAATCTGGTACATTCTCTTTTAAGAGCCAACTCTATTACTACGTCTACTACTATTTCCATCATCCAATTACTACAATTTTGTCTAGCTCAAGACTTCTTTGTATTTAATAATAAATTTTATAGACAACCTGATGGCCTAGCCATGGGTAGTTGTTTATCCCCTCTCCTAGCTGATATTTTCATGGATAATTTAGAATCCACTCTTATCATGAAAAATCCGGAAATACTCCATTGGTTTAGATATGTAGATGATATTTTGCTTTTCATTTCCGGTAATTCTAATTCAGCTGACCTATTGCTTTCTAAAGTCAATCTAATCCATCCTAACATCAAGTTCACTATGGAACTAGAATCTTCCCAATCAATTAACTTTCTTGATCTCACTATTACCAGATTAGATGACCATTTCGATTTCAGTATCTATAGGAAACCAACACAGACTGATCATGTCATACCTTTATCTTCTAACCACCCTATGTCACATAAATATGCAGCTTTCCATAGTTACATCCATAGACTTGAAACTATTCCTTTATCACCATCAAACTATGATAAAGAACTCAATATTCTTCGTCAAATAGCGTTCAACAACGGTTACGATCCTAATATTGTCTACAAACTTATTCAAAAGAGACACCTTAGAGTCTTGAGAGAGACTGCTTTCCCTAGAGACTTGACCTTAAAACCCTCATATGCTTCCTTACCATATCTTCATGAACGTCTTTCTGGAGACATTAGATATATTCTTAAAAGAGCAGTTGATAATACTCATATTTCTTTCAAAGTGCCCAACAATCTGGGACAGTGTCTTACCAATTCCAAAGACCCTATCAACTACATGGATCGTAGTGGTGTGTATAGATTACAATGTTCTGATTGTGACGCTACATATATAGGTAGGACCTGTAGATCCTTATCTTCACGCTCCTTAGAGCACACCAAAAGAGAAAACACTTCTACCTTCTCTCAACATCTTGTAAAAAACAAACATACCCTTAATATCCCAGAAGATGTCTCGTTATTACATAATATTTCACAAAAAAACTTCCTAAAATTGGACCTGTATGAAGACTTAGAAATAGTTAAAGAGAAGCAAAGAAGTCCTAATTGTGTCAATCGCCATGTGTCATTTAACCGAGATTTTCAACCATTACACCGTCAACTTTTTTCATAAACCACATCAGATACAATTTCCTCTTCTCTGCTACACCATTCATGACTACCACATACATCTATTTCACTCCCAATTGTCGATAAGCAACATCTTACTTTAACTCTTTAATAGTCATTTGTACCTCATCCTCTTACATCCTCATTATTTTACATTAGCTTTAATTTTCCAAAATTCAGCTCCTACATCACATATACAACCACATCCATCAGAATTGAGTCTCATTCCAGCCACCTTTTTTCTTAGCCTCATCTCATAGCTTATAGATTAGATAACTCTTATTTCATAACAACACACTACACATCTTCCATGGTCCAATATCACAACATACTATGTCAGACTTCTCATACCGTCCTACTCCCCCCCATATTTTACAACCATTTCATTTTTAACCAATTTGATGTCAGGTCTCTGGAGGACTCAGTTTCATCAAGTTACTTTAGTCTCATTTTCAGATAAATATCAGATAAAAACAAAACAGTATTTTTACAATTATCATATCACTTTTTCTATCTTTATACAATTTATGTTGGGTCGACTACCAAGAAAGTTATCAGTCATTAAACAATTATCATTTCATCAATACTCTTAAAATCGTACACATATGTACACATTACATACTATTTTGTGTTCCTAGTATAAGGCCTTTACCATTATTTGTCTAATCGTATTGACAATTTTATACCACTAATACAACACCTATTGGTATTGTTGACTGCATAACTTCCTGTAACGTAAACATTTCATTTCCCTATTTTGAATACTTAATTAATGCATTATTTCTAGGGAAAAAATCTTTCATATTTTGTGAACATCTTTTATTTTTACTATTTGTAAATTTGATACTGTTTTTTATCTTAAAACATTTAAATTAATCTTTAACGTTGTGGTTGAAGTAATATTACAACTAGGTTGCATTGACAGTTCTTGGTGTCATTTCGGGTTGCTCTTTAATTCACTTGTCAGTTGGCCATTGAAATCCAATATGTGAGGTTTTCACCAAAAAAAAGTTCCAACCACGTGGGGAGAGTCCTGTGTTGCCCTGGGTAACATCCAGGTTTATCTATTACATCCGATGAATTTTATATAAATATGTAAAACATCTTTATTATTTACATTTAAAGGGTTTTTACCCTATACATTTTGGTGGCTCAGGCATGCAAATTTTGTAAGTATGACCTCTTGTTCTTGAAAACCTCTGTCAATTTTAACTTTTATCTCATTTAATTAGGTTATACTTAATTTTAGGGCTTTTAAACACTGATGATGGATTCCTTAATCCGAAAACGTTTTGTATTTTGACCCTTATTAAGGTATTTTAATATATACCTTTTACAAGAAACTTGGCATTTTTGTTCAAGAAGTCGCCCACGTGAAAAGTGGGCCAAATTTTTTTTAACAATTTTTTTTAATCAAATTGCAAAAATCAATATTTTTGGCCCGGACTATTTTTTTGTAGGTTTTTTGGACCATTCTGGATAAAAAAGGTCTCTTATAATTTTTCTCTAAAATTGATCGTTTTCGAGTTATCAGCAATTTAAAATTGAAAAAAATGAAAAATGGCGATTTTCAAGGCTTAATAACTCGGTTAAAAGTTATTATTATGAAAGTCAGAAAGTGACTAAATCAAAGTTTAATGTCCCCCCTACAAGATCCCGAAGAAATTTTTGTCATTATTTTATTACCAAGCTGTTATTTTTAAGTAATAATATTGAGCGCCATGCACGCCGTAAATGTGAGTGCAAGTAAGATACACAATTGGACTGCCGGAGTGGCATCTCTCTCGCACTCAGCATTTACGAGCAGCTACCACGTGCATGGCGCTCAATATTATTACTTAAAAATAACAGCTTAGTAATAAAATAATGACAAAAATTTCTTCGGGATCTTGTAGGGGGGGCATTAAACTTTGATTTAGTCACTTGCTGACTTTCATAATGATAACTTTTAACCGAGTTAATAAGTCTTGAAAATCGCCATTTTTCATTTTTTTCAATTTTAAATTGCTGATAACTCGAAAACGATCAATTTTAGAGAAAAATTATAAGAGACCTTTTTTATCCAGAATGGTCCAAAAAACCTACAAAAAAATAGTCCGGGCCAAAAATATTGATTTTTGCAATTTGATTAAAAAAAAATTGTTAAAAAAAATTTGGCCCACTTTTCACGTGGGCGACTTCTTGAACCTTATTCTGGGATGTCTAACGAATGTAATTATGCAAAAAAATCTCATGGGAATATTTTTCCCAAAGAACCCGCCGTTTTCGCCTTGTCTACAATACTTTCTACGTAAATAATATACTCTTTATTGGTAACAATAAAGTCATTAGTTTTCGAGATATTTGAAGTTAAATATGAAACGGCACAGTTATTTTGATTAATTTATGATATAGGTAATTCATATGATTAAAATTTAAAAATTATTTGTACCCAGTACTTTAAAACTATTTGGCGTATCCTTATCACACTTGGCAGAATGTGTAGGTACTGTACACCCTACTAAATTAAGATAAATAAATGTTTCTAGCTACTACCAGAGGCGTACGACAGGGGATAGTGGCTGGTTGACCCTTCCAAAATTCTACGCCACTGACGAAATTGCTATTTTAGTGTTATTTTTTGATTTTCCAGTACTTTTTATTTAAATAATATACTCTTCATTCGTAACGATAAAATTATTAGTTTTCGAGATATTTCAAATTAAAAGTGAAGCGATACAATACATTAATCAAAATAACCGTGTCGTTTCATTTTTAACTTCAAAGATCTCGAAAATTAATGACTATCGTTACGAATGAAGAGTATATTATTTTCATAGAAATTATTGGAGAACCCAAAAATTGAACAAAAATATCAATTCCGTCAGTGGCGTAGAATTTGGAAAGGGTCAACCATTCACTTTCCCCCGTCATACGTCTCTGGTAATAGAGAGAAACGTTTGTTTAACATAATTTAGTAGTTTGTACAGTACCTATACTTCCTGCCAAGTATGAAAAGGATACGTCGAATAGTTTTAAAATGCTGAGCAAAAATAGTTTTTAAATTTTTAGATAAAACACCCTGTAACTCAGTAAGGAACCACATTTTATTTAAGTGTTTTAGGTTAAATCTTCGTATTTTGTGCTAAGGTTTCTCCAGTTACTATATGGACATTTATTAATGAAACACCCTGTATATAATTTAAGCACCATACGTCTCAGCATTCCATGTAATAAGAAGGTTCTAAGTTAATTTTTACATAAGTTATGAATATTTATAAAAACTCAAAATTTATGATCTATTTTCTAAGCAACCAATAAGGATAGACATATTCAGCGAACGCCATGCTGAAGTTTTTTACACGATTTATGAGTTTCTTATTCTCAAATTTGTTTAGAATGTTTTACTTTTAAGTAATAGACGAAAGAGCGAAAATTTACCGTTTTTTGATCTTCATTTGAGGAGGAGGTAAATCCTCCTCAGTATTTGTCAGATTCTCCTCAATAAATACAAAGGATGTATATTTGTATATCATCAAAATCGGCTGCAGGAAACATATAGGTTATTAATATAGATGTCCATACTACTCAAAACATTTGGTTTCGGCGTGGAGGGGGATGTGTTACGAGAAAAATCTTATTTCTCTGGACTATTTACTCAAACTTGTCTCTTGAACTTATACCGGGTGAAATAATAGAAATGTTTTTCTTATGTTAAGTTTGAGACACCGTGTAGGGAAGACAAGGTATAAGTATGGGTATACATCCAAACCGTATTGTTGTGTTACGTTTTGTCAACATTTTGTTTTTTGAATGTCCTCGATATCTTTAGAAAGAAGCAAAGAAAATAGACGGTTTTATTCTTTAACCACTTAAGCATCTCGAGCGAGACCCTCTCGCTCATTAAATGTGTTCCGATTTGCGCTATCTCGAGTACCTCTCGCCAATATAAATATTAAGTTTATATTTTAATCTGGAGCGATACCTTCTCGTCCGTTTGTATTTCATAGAGCAACGAAGATACGACCTAGTGCTAGTAGGTACTTCTAGTCGGAGCTAGAACTCACAGCTGAACATGTTGAATCGGTTTCAGAATGTTCAATATTGAACTCCTCTCCGCTATCGCTTTCCATTCTGCAAAATAATAGGGAACTTGCACATTTTTTTTATTACATAATAATGTTGTTTTGTATAAAAATGAGATTTCCAAAATTTTACGCTTCAAAAACTCATAATAACTTAGAAGTACAAATTAAACGTCTTCTGTATTTTAAAATAGTTTAAACGACCCGTGACGTCACACAGTTTAACTATATGGTTCCGTTTATGGTTATAATTAGGTATATTCTTCTTCTTCTTCTTCTTTAGTTTTTTGGCCTCCACCTACTTGGGTATACCTCGTCGCGGAATAAAGGAAAAATATTTATATTCTATTAACATTTATCGTATGTCATTGTAATATGTAATATATACCAGTTTGTTGACGTAATAGAACAATAATAGAATAGAACAAAACAAAAACAAAAAATAATAGAACAAAACAGAATACCACAAGAATGGAGATCAAGCATCCTAATACCTCTCTTCAAAAAAGGAGACAAATCAGACACGGAGAATTACAGAGGGATTAACTTATTAAACACAACATTAAAATTAACAACAAAAGTGATAACAAACAAATTGAATGAAATTATAACAGCAGAAGAACAACAAGGTTTTAGGTCGGGAAGGTTATGCACTGACACTATATTTATAATGAGGCAAGTTCAAGAGAAATCGTTGGAATACAACAAACCGGCATATTTATGTTTCGTGGACCTTAAGAAAGCATTTGACAGGGTCACATTAAAAGACGTTATCCACTTGTTATACTCGAGAGAGGTACCTCTGGGAATAATTAAAACGATAGAAAACATCTACCAGAACAACACAATAAAAGTAAAAGTGGAAGATGAACTAACTGACCCAATTGAAGCCGGCAATGGGATAAGACAGGGGGATTCCTTGAGTCCTTTATTGTTCAACCTGATCATGGACGAAATAATAAAAAAAGTAAGAACTAAAAAAGGATACCAAATGGGAGAAAAACAACTTAAAATAATCTGCTATGCGGACGATGCAATACTAATCTCTCAAAGTGAAGATGATTTACAACGTATGCTGCACCAATTCAACATAATCGCCAGAAAATTTAACATGTTAATTTCCTCAAAAAAAACAAAATGCATTGTTATAACAGCAGATCCGATAAGATGTAAATTGGAGCTGGAAGGTCAGATAATAGAACAAGTGATGGAGTTTAAATATCTAGGCATCACACTATCAAGCTACGGAAGGCTCGAAACAGAAGTGGAAGATCAAGTGAATAGAGCAAACAGAGCCGCAGGTTGTATGAATGACACAATATGGAGAAATAAAAATATCGGAAAAGAAATGAAAGGCAGAATTTACAAAACAGTCATCAGACCAATAATGACATACGCGGCAGAAACACGACCCGACACAGAGAGGACAAAAAGATTGCTCGAAACAGCGGAGATAAAAACTCTTCGAAAAATCGATGGTAAGACTCTAGGGGACAGAGCTAGAAGTACAGATATACGACGGAGATGCAAGGTGGATAACATTAATAACTGGGTAAGAAACAGAAGAATAGAATTTAATGACCGCATAAGCCGAATGACAACAAATAGGGTAGTCAGGACAGCGAGAGACGGTTCCCCAATAGGAAGACGATCATTGGAAAGACCACGAAAACGATGGAACGACAACTTACTAGAGGCACATTGAAAAAACAGACAGTCATGTATATACAAAAAGAAGAAGAAGAAGAGAAGAAGTTTGTTGACATTGGAGTTTGATACAGTTATTGAAGGAAAGGAAAGAAGGTTTACTACGGAAAATAAAACCATTTTGTAAAAGTATAAGTTTTCCATGAATAGTTCAAACGATCAAAAACACATGTAACGTCACATAACTGTATTTTCTACTGACGTTTATAACGTCTAATTTAAAATTCTGTTAACTTTGTTGGAATAATGTCAACATATAAACGGATGACGTCACGACGCGTTTTGGCGTGGCTGGAATAATTTGAATTTTTAATCGTCTTTAGGAGCCAAACAAAAGCCAAACAAAACTTTTTTATCTTTGATACATGTTTTAAATTATGTTCTATTGTGATTTATAACATTTTTTTCGAATTTAAAATTTTATGCAAGTTCCTTATTGAAAAAAAAATCAAATAAAATAAATGAAAATTGTTGAATATAGAAATTGATGTATAAATATAAAGTAAAAATTAATTACTTTACGATCAAAAACAATAAATAAAAAATCTTTGCGAAATAATACAATTAAGATATGCACCTGAAAAACACTGCATAAAACCGTGAATGCAAAGAAAAAGCACGTCCGATGGTGTTTGTTTATGTTTGTTTCATTATATACGCACGCGTGCGAATGCCAATGGCGCATGCTCTAAATGCAAACGAGCATACAACAAATATACACTAAAAACTGCGATTTGGTGAATGTGCCCATAAGAAATAACCTGGGCGCCTCCACCAAAATATAAGGTTCACTCTGTTCAGATGTTCACTCTGTTTTCTCGAAAGTACGGATTTGGTGTCTACGTGGAGGCTCTTTAAATAGCGAGAGGTACATTGCACATATTTTTTTTCTTTGAACACTCTGTTCCTTTCGCACTAGATATAAGAAATAATTTCATCTTAGTGGTATGATAAGACATGGCCTCCTCACGTATCACATGTCGTCATAAAACACATATTAAAGAGTAAAACCGTCTAGTTTCTTTGTTATTAAAGATATCACAGAAACTAAAAACTAAAGAAACTTCTTAAATGTTCAGGAAATATGAGACTGCAACATAATTTCGATGTAAACCCTCCTCCTCCTCAGTCGTTTCCTCATTGCTGAGTGTCGTGATTCCCTATAATACGAGCAACTATCTCTTTCCATCGGCTTCTGTCCTGAGCTTCCCCCATGGATTCAGAGAATGTTTTTCCACAGGCTTTCTGTACTTGATCCGTCCATCGAGTAGGTGAGCGACCTCTACTTCTGCGCCCTTCAACGTTTCCCGAAATTATAAGTCTCTCAAGATTATCATCACTTCTTCTTGCAATATGGTCGAAAAATTTTACGGTGGAGACGCAAATAGAGGAAAGTCGAGTCTGAATATTAAGCTCTTGGAGGATTGGGTGAATTGTTCTGTGTTCCGTCCATGAGATCCGAAACATTTCAAAGGCGTCAATCCTTTTTCTGTCGTCCGATTTCATTGTCCATGTTTCGGATCCGTAATTAAATATGGGAAAAATTAAGGCACGTACTAATCTTATTTTGGTGTTCTTCGACAAGGAGCGATCTTTCCAGATTTTCGATAATTTTTTGGCCATGCCTATTCTCCTACGTATTTCTGTTTCACAAGATCCTATATTACTGATGTAGGATCTTAGATAATTGAACTCGTTAACCACTTCAAACTGGTCTAAGGCTCCTGTTGTCTGAAGTGAATTTGAATAATCTACTATCATAATTTTTGTTTTTTGTTTATTGATCTTGAGACCACATCTATTGCTTTCGGCTTCCACTAGCTGCAGCAGGCTGGACATTTCTTCTTCGGATGCAGTTATTAATGTTGTATCATCTGCATATCTGAGATTTCCAAGTCTCCAGAACCACATCCATATCGCTTACCATATTACCTGTCTCATCCTCTATAGCGTAATTTCTGGGTTTGAATTCCCGAGCCAGTAAATTTACTTTCTGAAAGAGATCTCTTGTTTCATTTCGATGTAAGTGGATTTCTACTTCCTGGCAAATGTTAGACACATATTTGTCTTTGTCTATCCGCAATTTCTTTGGATTTCTCTTGATAAGCTTCGATAGTCGTTTAAATCAAAACTGCCAACTTTGGGTTGCCTTCTTTGTTTTATAATTTTCCATGTTTATTCACTGATCCATGGTTTACGACTGTTGTTTTTTATGGGTTGGCGACTTTGCTTAGATGTATCTAATATATGTCTTTTAAAACCTCCCCAGAAAGTCTCGATATCATCTATGGGGGTAGTACTTGTCCCAGTTAACACTGGGTTTATTCTTTCTTTGAAAGTTAAAAGTTCAGTCTCTGTAAACCCGGGAGTTCTAGGAGTGGGCTTGTGTTTGTTTCTAAAACGTATTTGAAATACAGCTACAAGGAGTTGGTGGTCGCTTCCACAATCTGCACCTGGATAAGTTTTTGCGTTAGTAACTGAGGACTTCCACCTTGAATTGATGTAAACCCAGCTTTGTACAATTTCATCCCTACAAGGTGCCTCAAACTTTTGTTTCAGTTAAAACTTACGTTAAAGAATAAAATCGTTTATTTTCTTTGTTTCGAACTTACAGCAGTATTCCCTACTCTAAGGTTTCGAAAGATATGAGGGATATTCAAAGAACAAAATGTTCACAAGACATAAGACTATAATAAGATTTCGATGTTATATTACTTGTACCTTGCCCTCCCTACAGGGTGTCTCAAATTTAACAAAAGAAAAACATTTCTTTTCTTTCACCCGGTATAAGTATAAAAAAGAAGTTTGACTAAACCTTAATTTTAGGTGATGCATAACTTTTGAAACTGTGTTCTGTGTTTACAATATTGTGATTCCAGTTAAATAGCTTTTCATGTTACAATGTTGTTCCATTCTGAAAACGAATGTTGACAACCACCTTAGGGTAGAATTAGGTAATTTATTATCGACAGTACAGAAACAATCGGAGCTGTATATTATGTAAATTCGGGAGGAAAGTTCCATGGCCAAAAGATCATAACAAATTGGAAAATTGAGTTAAATTAAGAATGTATTCCATACTGAGTTCAGTGGAATAGAATAGAGTACAATTTATAGTATTCATTATCTAAAAGTCAGGTCCATTTTTTTATTTTAACGTTTAAATAAAATATGATATAAAAACTTACGTGTTTGGAAAATAATCAGCTCTTACCTGAAACAAAAAACACAGTATTAACATTGTTACACAGGTTTAAAATTTAGTACAGTATGCGGCAAAATAAACATTACTGAAATTTCTGTACTATTGAAATGTTTATGATTATTCATATATTTAGAATACATGATATAACATTGCAAACATTATTCACGATAAAACAGATGTTAAAGATACCCTCTGGCGCGAAAAAAACATTAATTTTAGTCCGCAATTCCGGAATATCAGACGGTGGATCGGTCTGCCTCCTTCAGCATTCCCCATATGTACGCAACGAGTAGCGCTTCTGGTCAGTGTGATGGGTATGGAAAATCACTTCCACGCGAAATAAGTTGATCCCCAAAATGATCGCGCAGTGTTCGAAGAAGAGACTCCCTGACCGTGTGAAAAGTCACCCAGTCCTGCTGAAACCATTGTTGATTTTAAGATTGGACTATTTTCGCGACCTTTTTCATATGAACGAAAATAGTGCTCGACGATAAAACTTTTTTCTGCAAAAGTGATAACTATCCTGAAGCATTTAACATTAACACGACATAGGACGAAAATCAACTTTAAGGTAAATGACCAATTTTGGTCATTCTTTATGTTTTCGAGATCGCTGAATCTGAATATGAAGTTTATTTTTATCTGAAATTTGTGGAACATGTTCAAAAATCAAATGTTATGCAACAATGTGAAAAATCAATTTTTATGATTTTTCGCTGAACACAGAAATAAAGCATAATTCATGAAGAAGTTTTGTGGAAAATTTTAAGTTACAATATTAAGGAAAAAAAGTTATGTGACTTTATAGCCGAGCGGCACACCCCAAAAACCGCTTATTTCTCGAGATACTGACCACGACGTGGTGAATGGCTAATTTTGGTCATACTGTATGTTTTAATGGTGCTAAAAACGAAATTTATTTTGAATATTACTTGGGGGAAAATTGTCAAAATCGCAATCTTACCCTAAAAATAAAAAAAAAACGAAATTACGTTTTTGTGCGTTTACTCGTTAGAACTCTGTTCCATTTCAATATTTCTTTCTAAAATATTTACAGTATATATTTCTTACCTTTCTGAAGACGTTAGTACCTGTTTCAGTCTTTCTTTCTTATTATAATAAAAGTTATGCATTGTTTAAAGTAAAACTTGCATATTCCTGAATTGCGAACTTTAATCGCAAAAGTCGAGTGACAAATTAGCTTTTTAAGCAGGTTTGTGTAAAAATATAGAGTACAAAAACAAAACATTTTATAGAAAAAAATGACGCAACTTTTAGTTTTAAGAAAAACGTGATTTTATTTTATTTTTATTTTTACGGTAAAATTGCGATTTTGACAATGTTTCCCCATCTTTCTTTCTTTCTTTCTCCCCTTCCTTATACCATTTCAGGTGTCGGATTTGGGTTTAATTTAGCTACATATTCACCCATCTCTTCCATTCTTTTCGGTCCTGTGCTATTAGTTTCATTTCTTCTAGCGTTTTCTGTTTGATTTTTCCTGCTTCTACTATTTGCTGTATCCATTTTTTCTTCGGCCTGACTTTTTTCTTTTTTGTAATATTCCTTGTTTCGTGAATTTTCCTTGCTAGTCTACTAGGTTTCATTCTCATCAGATGTCCATACCAGTTTAATTGCCTCTTTATTATTTTATTCATTATTGGTTCCTGTTTAGTTATCCCTCTTATTGTCTCATTTCTTATTCTATCCCATTTGGTCTTTCCGGCTATAGCACGTAAATGTCTCATCTCAATTGCATTTATCCTACTATTATGCTTTTTCTGTAAAGTCCAATTTTCGCTTGTATACAGTATCGTCGGTATTACAATCGTATTATATATTTTAATTTTTGTTTCGTGGGACAATTCTTTTTTCCTCAGAATTGGCGCTAGTGCGTAGTACAGGTTATTTGATTTTTTAGTTCTGTTTGTTATTTCGAGGTCTATTTTCCCATCATTGGTAATAATACTTCCAAGATAATCATATGCTGTAACTATTTCCAGTTGAGTATTTTTGCATTTTATAATTACTTCATTTTCTTCCTTTTCGCCGATGACCATTATTTTACTTTTCTCGATGTTTATTTCCATTTTTAATTTCTCTATTTCTTCTGTCCATATATTTATGAGTTTTTGCATTTTTGTCACGGAATCTGCTATAAGGACTATGTCATCCAAATACAATAGGGCTTCTATTTTTATTGGCTGTAATCTTTGGTATCCTATTGTTGTCTGTATTTGGTTCGTTCTTTCTCCAGTATTTCTGGTCAATTCATTCATGACTATTATGAATAGTAGCGGACTAAGACTGTCTCCTTGCTTGATACCTCTTTCCCAATTGAATTCTTCAGATCTTTCTCCTGCTATCTGTACACGTCCTTTTACTACTCCGTATATATTTTCAATTATTTTTATCAGTGTACTTGGTACTTTCATGTTCTGCAAGCATTTCCATATAATTTGTCTTTCTATAGAGTCGAATGCTGCCCTTAGATCTATGAATGCTAGAATGAGCTTTCCCCCCGAGTCAATACTTCTTTCTATTATATTTCTAATGATGTAAATGTTATCGTTTGTCTGTCTTTCTGGTCTAAACGCTGCTTGTTCTTCTCCCAGTTCTTTTTCTACCTCTTGTCTTAGCCTCTTCTCTACTATTTTCGTGTATATTTTAAAACATACCGATGATAAACATATTGCTCTATAATTTTCGCAGTTGACGTGTTCTCCCTTTTTGTATATTGGCACTATAAGGTTACTTTGCCAGTCTTTTGGGATTTGCTGCTTTTCCCATGCCTCTTTGTATATTTTCAACAACCAGTTTATCCCTTCTTCTCCCATGTACTTGACCATTTCCGGGTCTATGTCATCATCCCCTCCAGCTTTACCTATTTTTACGTTTGATACTTCCAATATTACTTCTTCTCTATTTATTTGCTCTAATTCTTTGTTCTCGTTATCTTGATATGTTTCATTTCTATCATCTATTATTGCATATTTAAATTTGTTTTCATAGTATTCTTTCCATACTTTAGCTATTTGTTCTGGAGTTGTTTGGATTTGGTTTGTTGTATCCCTTACGGCTGTTATTTCTTTATGTTTTCCTTTCTTCATATGTCTGATTGTTGTCCAGAAGCTTCTATTATTTGTTACATAGTTTTGTTGTAATTCTTCTCCAAACTCTTCCCACGTTTTTGTTTTTACTTGTTTTATGGTGTTTTTCGCTAATCGTCTCAGCCTTTTGTATTCTTCTTTATCTTCTTCCAGTTCTGTCTCAATGTATTTTTTCCATGCTATTTTCTTTTTCTTCACTGCTGTTTTAACTTCATTGTTCCACCATCTCGTTCTTTTATGGAGTTTGTTATGTTTTCTGATTCCACATATTTCTGTTGCTGTAGACTTTATGACTACTTTGAAGGCGTTCCATCTTTCTTCCAGTGTCCATGCCTCTGTTTGGTTTTCTAGTTGTCTTAATCTTCTATTTGTTTCTTTTTTGTAATGTTCGCGCACCTGTTCTAATTTGAGCTTATTTACTTTTACTCTTTGGTAATCTTTTCTTTCCACCTCCTTTATTTTTTCATCCTCGAGTTTTGCAGTAACCATCCTGTGCTCTGTAGCTAGTTCCGGTTCCTTTTCAGTTAAGACGTTATGTATTTTATCTTCTAGGTTTATCGTATAAACTATGTAATCTATCAAACTTTTCGCTCTTCTCTCTTCCGCCACGAACGTATATTTGTCTTCGATGTTTTGGTTTGTAAATGTGTTTCCTATTAGTAGGTCATTTGCTTGGCAGAAATCTAGCATTTTGACACCATTCCTGTTCAAACATTCCTCTCCGTATTTTCCAATGCATCCTAATCCTTTGTTGACATCCTTGCCCACTCTTGAATTCCAATCTCCTAAAATTATGATTTTCTCTCTCGATTCTCTTAATTTGTCTAGTGCTCTTTGGAGTTCATTGTAGAATTCTGTCATCGTTTCTTCATCTCTGCCTTCAGTTGGTCCATATAATTGTATGAATCCTATTTTGTCTTTTAGGTCCATTTGGATTGTTATAATTCTAGATGATAATGTTTCATAGTGTGTTATTCTTGGTTCTAGTCTCTTATTTACTATTATACCAACTCCTTCCTTTGCTCTTTGTCCCTGCGGTACTCCTGAATAATAAAGACTATATTCCTCATTTAGATTTATGTGCCCTCCTCCTACCTTTTTTGTTTCACTTATTCCCATTATTTGGATACCCATTTTTTCCATTTCTTCAGTTATTTCTATTTCCTTTCCATTTAGAGAGGTCACGTTCCATGTTGCTATTCCTATTTGTTCTGATTCTTCATTTACAAAACTAGTATTTGATTTTCCATTATTGTTATTACTACTACTACTGCTATTTATACTACCTATACTACCAATAATTCCACCACCCATCCTATTTCTATTATTATGTTTAACATCTGAACTCCTAAACCTAATCTTATCACTAATCGAGTTGTTTCCCCATCTAAAAATCAAAATAAGCCTCATTTTCGTTTTCAGCGCCATCAAAAACATAAATTATGATCAAAATTAGCCATTCACCACACCGTGGTCAGTATCTCGAGAAATAAGCGTTTTTTTAGGAGTGCCACTGATCTATAAAGTCACATAACTTTTTTTCTATTGCATATTTTGATTTGAAATTTTTCAGAAAACTTCTTCCTTCATGACTTTTGATTTAATGATGTGTTGATTAAAATTATAAACTAAAAAGTTTGTCATCCAACTTTTTTAAGTAAACATGAAACTAACGAAATCTGACGACAAAATGTTTAAACAAATTAAAAGAGAAGTTTTTAATTTTTAAACATCTCGGACAAATCTTATTGTTATTTCAATTCTTCAAAGATGACACAGTAAAATTTTCAAAAGAAAATATTTACAGTGATCAAAGATACAGGGAGGTAAATACGAAAAATCATCAAAATTTATTTTTCGCATTTTTGCATAAAATTTGATTTTTGAACATGTTCCACCAATTATAGATAAAAATAAACTTCATATTTGGATTCAGCGACCTCGAAAATAAAAAGAATGACCAAAATTTGCCATTCACCCATCATGGTCGCTTTTTAAATGTCTAAGCCTCAAATTAGAATTTGAGCATGGAGAAGAGTTGCCACAGACAGGGGCAAATGGAGGATCGTTCTGAAGAAGGCTTTCGCTCATAAAGAGCTGTAACGCCACTGATGATGATGATGAAGCCTCAAATTAGGGGTGTGCCGCTCGCCTAACATTCATATACGTTATAACGACGTTCGGAAACCACTTAGTACGTTTCGGCGCCTGACACATACAAATTTAAGGCATACGAATTTCAGTATCGTTTATTTTGCCGCATATCGTAATTAAACTCTACTAAATTTTGTATAGCTCTGTCCCTAACGTACGAGACATAAGCTTAAAAAAATATTAGCAGTTAATTATCCTAAAGGAAGAAAATTACGCAATCGAAAACGTTTACAATGTACACGAAACTGGCAATTGGAAAGCTCTGCAGTGAAAAACTCATGCGTCACGTCGTGAACTAGCAGGACCAGGACACAGTATAAAGAGGGACAGTAGAACTTCTCTCCGAAAAAATTGGAAGTAAAATCGTTACGGCGCATGGCGACCGCGCAAGGTTCCCAGTCGCTAGAGCGCCACTCTCGCATTGCTGGTCGCGTAGAAACGTACGGGTTAACAGGGAAAACCCGCATCCACCACTGGTGAATTACCAATTGCGTACTCTGCCGTTAGTACTTCTTGAGATCAAAGTGCCGACATAGGAGAAATTTTACCCTCTTTATACTGTGACCTGGACCTAAAATAAGGAAAAATCGCATCACTGCCTTAGCTTGTCCTAATGGAACTGGCAGCCACCGATTGACCATAATTGTCACTGGTAAAAGAAGACACATCGTTGTTTCAAACATGTTAATATGTCTGTGATGCATATTATTTACACTTCGCAAATTAGTGCTTGGATGGATGGTACAATTTTCACAGAATGAAAATACTAAAAGTGCTAAAATAGAGAAAACATTATTAAAAAGACTAAGTTTTCAATCTAATAGCACATAAAACAACACCCAAAAATGTTACTTTACATCCTACCAAATTGAACAATGGGAACCTTTTTAACACCCCCGAGGCTTCTAAAATTTGCAAGCCATAACGGATGCTGAGACTAAAGAAGATGAGGGAATTTTACAATTTATAATTCACATCCCATCTGCTCAGCACGGTAAAGTTCCAACGAGAATGGTTCCCTTCGTAATCCAATCGGATAAACATGTAAATCAAAAATGAATAACCATTTTCAATTGACCAAAATTTGAAATTGAAAATGGTTATTCATTTTAGATTTTAAAACATCATTACTTCTTGATAACGTCCCAACCCCATAATGTGACATCTTAAATGAGAGAGACGATTTTATAAAAGTAACGTTTTATGCACCTAATGTGAATTCATTATTACAGCCCATGGATAAACACATTGAGATTTTCAAACTCTATTATAGAAAATACTTGTTATATACATACAGCTCCCGGAGCGAACCATGGCCGGTGAGAGAAATCCTCTCTGCTAAAGTTTATAGTCGGAGAGATAGAAGCGGATTTTGTGCGTGATAAGTAATATGGAAAAACTATACGGGGATATGTTGAATTAGTTGTGTACATGACTTTCACCAACGGCCGGAAACCAGAGTTGGGGCCGAGGGTAGTTATAAGGGGTCAAAGTCGCGGATTTTATTATTTTTTTTATGACGCTCATGATCGAGATAGTGCACCAAAATTTGGGAATAAGTAGGTCATGACGTAACTAAGTAAAATCTCTAGGGGCGGAACGCTGCGTGGCCGAAAAAGGGGTGGGGGTAGGGGTGAATATAAAAAATATAAAGGGTTTTTTGCGACGTTCGTGATAGAGATAGTGCACCAAAATTTGGGAATAAGTAGACCATGACATTACTAAGTAAAATTGCCAGAGCCTTAAACCAGCGTTGGGGATGAGGGTAGTTATAAGGGGTCAAAGTCGCCGTATTTATTTTTTTTTTGTGACGCTCATTATCGAGAGAGTGCACCAAAATTTGGGAATAAGTAGGTCATAACGTAACTAAGTAAAATCTCCAGGGGTGGCACGCTGCGTGGCCGACAAAGGGGTGGGGTAGGGGTGAATACAAAAAATACAAGGGTTTTTTTTGCGACGTTCGTGATTGAGAGAGTGTACCAAAATTTGGGAATAAGTAGACCATGACATAACTAAGTAAAAAAACTCTAACATGAAGTAAAAACCACTTCTATGTAATTGGTATATTTATTAAAATTTTAAAAATCCCAATGGATTGAATAAAATGTGTCCAATTCAGAACGTTTTCAGACCTACCGGTCCATCATCAGTGAATTTGAATACTTGCTAAATAGCCCCAGAACCAAACAATGGTTGAATTTATAATTCGATTTACATTATTTTAAAGTAATATTTAACAGGCTAAACGCCGATGTTACAAGATATAACCTCCGGGAACATAAAATTTAATAAATATACCAATTACATAGAAGTGGTTTTTACTTCATGTTAGAGTTTTTTAACTATATGGTATACAGCCAACCTAGGGAACTTCCCTTTTAGTTTATAACTAAGTAAAATCCTCACAGCCGGAAACCAGAGTTGGGCATGAGGGTAGTTATAAGGGGTCAAAATCGCCGTTTTTATTAATTTTTTGTGACGCTCATGATCGAGATAGTGCACCAAAATTTGGGAATAAGTAGGTCATGAGGTAACTAAATACAGTTTCCAGGGGTGGAACGCTGCGTGGCCGATAAATGGGTGGGGGTAGGTGTGAATATAAAAAATATAAGGAGTTTTTTGCGACGTGCTAGAGCTAGATTGTGATAGTGCACCAAAATTTGGGAATAAGTAGACCATGACTTAGCTAAGTAAAATCCCCAGAGCCGGAAACCAGATTTGGGGATGAGGATAGTTTTAAGGGGTCAAAGTCGCAGTGTGTATTATTTTTTTTGTGCCCGGCACAACATTTGTCCCCCACGCAGCGTTCCGCCCCTGGAGATTTTACTTAGTAATGTCATGATCTACTTATTCCCAAATTTTGATGCACTATCTCGATAACGAACGGCAAAAAAACCCCCATATATTTTTATACTTACCCCTCCCTACCACCCCTTTGTACCCCAAGCAGCGTTCCGCCCCTGAAGATTTTCCTTAGTTACGTCATAACCTACTTACTCCCAAATTTTGGTGCACTATCTCCCATCATGGGCGCCACAAAAAAAAATAAAAACCGCGACTTTTACCCCTTATAACTACCCTCGTCTCTGGTTTCCGGCTCTGGGGATATTACTTACTTATGTCATGGTCTACTTATTCCCAAATTTTGGTGCACTATCTCAATCACGAACGTCGCAAAAAACCCCTTACATTTTTTTATATTCACCCCTGCCCCACCCCTTTGTCGGCCACGCAGCGTTCCACTCCTGGAGATTTTACTTAGCTACGTCATGACCTACTTATTCCCAAATTTTGGCGCGCTATCTCGATCATGAGCGTCACAAAAAAAATAATAAAAAACGGAATTTTGACCCCTTATAACTAACTACCTTCCTTCCCCACTCTGGTTTCCGGCTCTGGGGATTTTAATTATTTATGTCATGGTTTACCTATACCCAAATTTTGGTGCACTATCTCAATCACGAACGTCGCAAAAAACCTCTTATATTGTTTATATTCACCCCTACCCCCACCCCTTTGTCGGCCACGCAGCGTTGAGCCCCTAGAGAGTTTACTTAGGTACGTCATGACCTACTTATTCCCAAATTTTGGTGCACTATCTCCATCATGAGCGTCATAAAAAAAATAATAAAATCCGCGACTTTGACCCCTTATAACTACCCTCGGCCCCAACTCTGGTTTCCGGCCGTTGGTGAAAGTCATGTACACAACTAATTCAACATATCCCCGTATAGTTTTTCCATATTACTTATCACGCACAAAATCCACTCCCAGCTCTTAGACTATTAGGTGGGTGTACGACCGACGACAGCGTTTGTTACTGGCCATGATTCGTTCCAGGAGCTGTAAGTCACTTTTGGAAAAAGGCGAGGAGGGAGAAGAAAGCCTGATAAGAAATCATAAAAATATTGATTTGAAAAACGCGTCCTACATGATCGGAGCAGTGTAAAAAAACAGAACTTGAAAAAAGCGTGGAATAGCGTTTTGCGTTTAGTGGAAAATCATGAAAGTGAATAGGTAAATAAAAAACAGGAATATATGTCTGAAATGATAGACCTGCTAAAAAAACTCAATTGCGATTAATGTATTGAAGAAGTTCAACAATGTATGGATTTTGATTATCCCGTGTACCAATTATGCAGGATAGCTAAATTTTAGATCGTATGACTAATAAAACTGATATCACCGCTAGAGCTCATCAACTGCAAGTTCAGATAATAAAGAAGAGAACATAATTGATGCTTCAGGAATCTTTACTTGCTTGCCTTGCATTGGCTTGAAACACCAGATGAGAACGACTAGGATCAATCTATCCTTAAAAAAAACGTGACCTAGCCGCTCATAAACGGGTAGGCTTGCTAGGCAGACGAAAATTGAAGTGTTTTTAAGCATTGATAATTAACTTGCTTAGCTTGATTAGTTAATACTCGAATGTTTTTCTTCGCGACTCCCTGCTTTTTATGTTATTTTGACTTACAAGTATTTGCTCATATTCACCATTGCTCTACTTGGGATGCCCATATTCCACCACTTTCTTCTCCACACTGAGAGCGCCTGATTCAGATAATTTTAAAGCGCGGCATCCTTGCTTTAGACCCTTACTAATAAGAATTTCTCTAGTTAATTTATTTCAAGTTTTAATGTTTACCGCCATATTTTAGTAAACCTGCTTGTACTGCTTTTATATATTTTTTATTTATTCCTCGTTTTTCCATTGCTATCCAAAGCATTAAAATTGGTATACTATCGTATGCCTTTGATTTGAAAGGTTGTGGGCTAATCTTTTCTTAATAACGTGCTTTAGACAAAAAATATGTGTATAAAAAGGATCTGTTTGCACAACAGTTTGTTCTTTAAACACATTAAAATTTTGTGTTATAAAATGGATTACATAAATAACTGTTTTTAAAAATAGCTGTTATCTTTATCATTTAAAGTATTTTTTTGTTTCAGATGCCTGTAGATTTATTTTGTTTCGATATATTAATGACGTTTCGACGAAGATGTGTTGAGGTTCAAGGAAAATATATAAGGAAAATATGATCTAGATGGTCAATGGAAATTACGTGTTTTATTGACATTGGAATAAGGGAACAGATCAAGACAACCCCAGTTAAGATATTGTCTTAAAGAAAATGGATTAAAAATAAGGGTATAGGAATAAAATTTCCAGAACGTCAGTTTTGAAAATAGAAGGCAAAGAGAATAAATGGATAAAAAATAAAAAGCCCACTATAAGTTTACTAGAGCACAATATATAGCAACAGCGGAATCAAGTGAGATATATGCAGTAGAATTAGAGCATTCTGAAGTGAGAGACGGCGAGGAAAACCGTTATGAAAACTGTAATAAAACTATGCTCGATATATGTACTGAATGTGAAGCAGTTAAGAGGAAATAATAATAGTAATTGAATATCTCATACCTATTTATGATGAGAGGATAAAATTGAAAAAAAACACGTGAAGATGGTTAAGGAATATTCAACTTCGGACAGGAATCGAATAAGATTACGAAGAATTGCGAAGCATATGGAAAGAGTGTGAATGGAAGACCAAAAACCACGTGGTTGGAGGCCGATACACGGATAGGGACAAATGTACAAATTTAAGCAACAGTGATGTCTAAGAGTAGCATTATAAGAATAATCTAATTAATCCTAATACTTGATATAAAGAAGAGCCATAATAAACAGGGTGTATTTTAGAGAAAGCTCAGTGATGAACATCAGTTAAAACAAAGTGAAAATTTTAGAAATGGAAAAAAGACAATTCCATACTGGCTTTCTTCTTATATTTGCCGACAAATCGCATGTAGCGGCAACGTCGATTCGAGAGCTGGTTGCACTAACCTACTTCACTGAGAGAAGTCGAGACACGAACAAAGAGAGCGCGCTACCAGCAACAACCGAGTCCACCCACACAATTGGGTCACTGGATTCATTCTTCTTCTAAGTCTTCTTGTTTTCGGTCGTCTGCTTCTTTTTATCTTGGGATTTTCTTAGTTTCGTGTTGTTGTTAGCGACGCATGAAGAAAAAGTGGATTAATTTAAAGATACCTACCAGATATGTGACACGTGACGACGCACGGTATCACGTTTACCATTCCTCGCAGACTGGAGTAATTTCACTTTTAACAATGGTCTAGGCCAGGCTACAGAATTTTTTAGTAAAAGGAACTAACAAAAAAAAATTGTGGAGGTTAACGAGACATGGGAGATGTATTCCAAGTCGGTATATAATTATGCCCAGCACTATTTTTTAATAAAGTTACTCTATGATCTAAATCTAAAATAATACCAAATTTGGCAAATAAACATAGCTTTTCGCTTAAATTAAATGTTCAAACTGCCAAGAGGTAGGTGGGTGGCTGTTTGTGATTTAATTTAAGCGAAAAGAAATGTTTATTTGTGAAATATACATTTTTCTCTATTTGCTGACAGCCGTACAATGTATTTTGAGTTACATAAATTACATACATTCTTCTTTTTGCGTCAATTAATTTAATTCAAAAATTATTTTTTTGGTCACCCTGTATAAATAATGATATCGTTTATATTACTGAATAGAGAATTGAACACCCTTTCAAATGAGGTGCCACACAACCCCTATTCCCATTTAAAAAAATCATTGATTACGTCATCACGCTCAGATGGATGACGTCACCAGTATGAAATATATGCCAAACAATTGTAATTCTTCTTCTTCTTTCTCGAAATTCCTTATGCCCCTCAGGGGCGTCGGAGGATTTATTCATCCTCTATTCATATCTTCCATTTCTTGCGGTCCTTTGCTAACTCTTTCATTTGTTGAAGTGTTTTTCGTTTTTCCTGCCCAATTTCTATAATTTGATCGATCCATCTCTTCCTTGGCCTCCCTTTCCTTCTTTTACCATATCTTTTTGATTCCATCACCTGCTTTGGTAGTCTTCCTTGGTCCATTCTGTTAATGTGTCCATACCATGTTAATTTTCTTTTTTGGATCTTGGTTATTATCGATTCCTGTTTCAGTATTTGTCTAATATTTTCATTTCTTATTCTGTCCAATTTCGTTTTTCCTGCTATTTTTCTCAGCTGCTTCATCTCCGCTGCGTTTATTGTACTGTCTATTTTTGCACTGTTTACCCATGTCTCACTTGCATATTTTAAAGTTGGTACAGATATTGCATTGTATATCTTCACTTTTATTTCTTTATCTATTTCTTCCTTTCCAAATATTGTTTTATTTAGTGCATAGTAGATCTTATTTGCTTTTTTCGTCCTGTATGAGATTTCTTGATCTAGCTTTCCATCCTCTGATATTATTACTCCCAGGCATTCAAACGTCGAGACTGTTTCTATTATTTCGTTTTTGCACCTAAATATCGTTTGGTTTATTTCTTCCCTTTTCTTTTGGGCTACTATCATGGTCTTCGTTTTCTTTACATTTACCTCGATTTTCAAATTTTCTATTTCTTCCACCCAGATATCGATTAATTTTTGCATTTTCTCTTTATTGTCTGTTATTATTACTAGGTCATCTGCATATAGTAATCCCTCCATTCTCACTGGTACCAAATTCCTGTACCCTATTGTTGACTGTAATTGCTTTGACTTTCTTTTAGCGCTCTTCATTACTCTATCCATTACTAATATAAACAAAACTGGGCAGAGACTGTCCCCTTGTTTTATTCCTCTCCTTACGTTTATTATTGGCGATCTATTTCCGTTTATTTGTACTTTAGCAAGTACGCTTCTATATGTACTTTTTACCACGCTTACTATCTTTTGCGAGATTTGCAGGTCTTCCATTACTGACCATATTACTTCTCTATTTTTAGAATCAAAAGCAGCTTTAATATCTATAAACGTAATATATAAGTCTTCTGCAATTTCGTTTTTCCTTTCAATTATATTTCTCAGTATGTATATATTATCTGTTGTTCCTCTTTCCTTCCTAAAAGCAGCTTGTTCTTCTAATTTTCCCTCCAGTTCTTTCCTGAGCTTCCTTTCTATTATTCCGGTGTAGACTTTATATGCCACTGATGATAAGCATATAGCTCTATAGTTATCACATTCCGCTTCATCTCCTTTCTTGTGTATTGGTATCAATAAATTTTCTTCCCAGTCTTTCGGTATCTTTTCTGTTCTCCATGCTTCCCTCATTATTTCCAGTAGCCAAAACTTGCATCGTTCTCCCACGTACTTCATCATCTCCGGACCTATGTCATCTGCACCTCCCGCTTTTCCAATCTTTATTCTTGCCAATCCTTCTTCAATATCTTTGATATGAATTTCGTCTACTCGATTGTCCCTATCATCTTCTCTTTCCTGCTGTCCTCTCTCCTCATTTTGTTGGTTGCATGCCTCGAATTTTTCTTTATAGTGCTTATTCCATATGGTTAGTATGTCCTGTATGTTTGTTTTCAATTCATTTCGCTCATTTCTAATTCCTCTTATTTGTTTCCTTTTTGTTCCTTTCATGCTTCTTTTTTTATTCCAAAACTGTTTATTGTTATTCCCAAAACCTTCGTTCAATTCTTCACCGAATTCCTTCCAGCTCTTCTTCTTCGTATCTTTTACTAGTTCTTTCACTATATTTCTCTGTCTTCTGTATTCGTCTCTGTCTTGCACTTCATTTGTATTTATGTATCGCTTCCACATGTCTTTCTTCTTTTTTACTGCTTGCTTTATTTCCTTATTCCACCATCCAGTTCTTTTATTATTCTTTCCATTCTTTCTTATTCCACATACTTGTTTTGCAGTGTTCCATGACGTGTCTCTCAATTTTTTCCATCTCTCTTCCATATTCCATATTTCCTCATTGTTTTCATGCTGTTCCAGTATTTTATCTGTCTCTTTTTGGTATAACTTCCTCACTTCCAAACAATTGTAATTAAAAATAAAAATCGACCTGTTTCAGGATTTTTCTCCAAAGTCGTCCATTTTAGAGAAAATTAATTTATTCCATAATTTAGATCCTCTCTGTATAATAATTGGCTACGATAGTTTGTAGACAAGTGTATAATTTTTATCATTAATCTATAATAAAGTAGTATGTATTTTAAAATCAATCGCATCTATAGTCTAATAGATACATTTTGCTTTATACCGTGACTGAATAAAAACTTATGAACCTAATCGAGAAACTGAACAAATAAGGTATTTCACAGCTTTCCATTCGGCGATTGCGGCGATTTCACCAACTGTTTTATCAATGCCAATGGCAGAAGTTTCTACACCTTTTACTTTTGATTTCTCCGTATGATTGATCATGATCAACAACCAAACGTTGGCTATTTCTCGACTTTCACAGCACCCGAAGTTCAAAAACCGACCGATGGTTTGACGGTCAACGAAATTATCTTAGTCACTCGATTTTACTTTCTTTTGTGCTAGTTTTTTTTTACACGAATTAAGCCGTTTCTAATTTATTTCCATATTAAATATGATTTCTATGCGATAAATTTATGTAAATAGCGCAGACCAAAAGTTATATTTTTGCGGAAATTTAGAATTAACGACTCTTTCAAAACTAATCTACGCACTAATCGTAGTTTATGGCGAAGGCAAATCCGGTTGTTGCGGAACTTATTTAGATATTTTACAGTAAATTCAAATTTAGGTTTTGAATATTATTTTCATGGGAGGATGCCAAATTTAAATAACTAAATAAATACAAAACAGTTAATAGATTCAACGGCTACTCGTATCAAATAAAATAGTTATTTATGATATGTGTTAAAAGTACACTTTTTTTTATAATGGCTTTGGCTTAGCCAATTAGCCAGACTATTTGTTTTTTGTATGGTATTACAATAACAATTAATTTAATCACCTAAGCCTACTTATAATCTAAATTTACAGTGTGTTCTAATATTCATGGATACATGTTTCAATTTTGTGTGATATGTTTACAATTATTTTTCATTTTATTACCTAAGCCTATTTAAAATTTAAATTTACATGACGTTACATATTTGTAAAGACATTTTAACATCTGCTTATTATTTGAAAAAATAATTTCATTTAAATTAATAGGTAAAGGGCAATTTAGATCAACTAACTCTTCATACATTATTTTAATATTTTGTCTGTACTGTCCACACTCCAATATGAGGTGCTGTAGATCTCCAATTCCACCACAGGCGCAATATAGTTATCACTGATACCTATGTTGTGTTTGTATGCTGGGGTTAGTGCGTGATTTGATCTTATTCTATTTAATGTTTTTATAAATAACCTATTGGACTCATTTTTAAACCATCTCTCATTGGGAATTAGTGGTTGGCAATTTCTAAAATTTATTCCCGTTCTACTTTGGTTGTACAAACGTTGCCAATTTTTTTTTGCAATTGTTTTTACTGATATTATCTATATCGGTTACGGGTAGAAGTATGTTGTTTATGTTTCGTTTGGTTAATGCTGCAGATTTGTCCAGAATGTCCTCTAACCCAACAAATAATATTTGAACTGCCCGAGGAAGTAATATCATAATATAGGCTCTTAATTTCTATCTCAATGTGGTTTAGGTTTTTTGTCGATTGGATAGAAGTGAGTTTGTCCACAATGCTTCTACAATCGGTGAAAATGATATAACTGTCCATACCAATAGAGGCTATATATTTTAACGCAAGTAGTAAAGCTGATAATTCGGCAGTATATATTGAAGCTTCATTGGGTAATCGGCATGATTCTTTGTATTCAGAATTCCAGTGATATATTGCACATCCGGTTTTATTTTGAATTTTGGAGCCGTCAGTAAAAATATATTGAAACATAGGCCACCTGTCTTTAATTATTTTGTTGATAATACTGCCTGGAAGGTTTGAATCCATGTAATATGTTTGTATTACCTTGGAAAAGAGAGTTTCAGGAGGTTTAGTGTAAATTGGAGACATTTTATTTTTGTACATTTGGTCTTCATACATTGTCAATTTCCTGTAGCTTTCAACATATATGGGGGTTTTTTTAGTACACCAATATTTGTGGCTTAAATCTAATATATTCAAGTTACGAATAGTTCTTAAGTAGCTGACGTTTTTTGAAATAGCTCTAGCTACAAACTTATCTGTACAAAACTGTCTGCGTAGAGTAAGTGGTGGTTCCTTAGCTTCAATTTCAATAATATTAATAGGAGTAGATTTTAAGTAACCAAGACAAAGTCTCAAACATTTATTCCTTTGGATTTCAACTTTATTAAGATATCCTGTTGACGCAGACCCATATAAATGACAACTATAGTCGAAAATTGGTCGAATTATTGAGCGATAGAATAGCAATGCAATATTCGGGTCAGCTCCCAACCGGTTCTACAAAAAGCTCTAAGGAGATTCATAGAATCTTCTGATTTCTTTATAATAGAATGAATTTGATCCTTCCATAACAATTTACAATCCAAACACGTCCCAAGATATTTAACACAATTTTTGATCGGAAATTCTATTTTACCTAATTTGAAGGTGCCTTGAGGAATTTGGCGTTTTTTTGAGAAAAAACAAATTTCAGTCTTTTTGGTTGATATGGATAAGCCTAGAGAATGGTAATCATTTTTTACACAATCTAATGTAAATTCAAGTTGACGCCTACAAATGTCTAGGGAAGAATGGGAGGTGTAGAACACGACATCATCTGCAAATTGTAATATATTAGAGTGTGGAGGTACTCTGTTCTAAATCTATATTGTACAATGAAAAGAGAAGTGTACAAAGAAAGAAATTTAAGTACACGTTTAAGGCACGCATGTGAATGTTTGAAGAATGAGCGATAGCGGGTTCTGCAATTCACATGAGTGCCTTAAAAATGTACTTTTTAACACGCATATCATACAATATTTTTTCTACAAACGCAATTACAGGACAACATCTACAAAAACTTTTACTTGAACGTGACTGACATTCCATTTTTATATTTTTTTGACATTACATCAAAATTGTCTATACGGTCAATATGAACTGCAGTGCCTTAAAAATATTATAAGCACTAGTGCCTTAAAGTAGCATTTTTAACGCTCGTATGGAGTGCTAAAAATTGCATTTTTAACACGGTTGTAGAAAAAATAATTTAATACACAAAACAGTAAAAACCATCGCCTCACAAAACTCGGTAAAGGCTTTGGGCAAAAAAATGCGCATTAATTTGTAATTTTTGAATTTTACTGGTGTTATAAAAGGCCATGTCCGAAATAATTAGAGTTCTGGCAACAACATTTTTTTTATTATTTATTTATAAGACTTTGAAGGGGTAAATAGTCCATTCACTCACGGTAAAATATTTGCAATATTTTTACCAACCTACTACGGTTTTTAAAGAACCAGTCAGTTGGATTGACATGAAATTTGGTATACACACAGCTAATATGTCAAAGAAAAAAGTAATAGTGTGCGGATGCGTGCTTTTGCCCTGGGGGTGAATATCATCCCTTCTTGGGGGTGAAAAAACATACATTCAAAATAAGTTCGATATATAAACAATTGGATAAACTGACTAATTTTCAACAACTTTTGCTCTAATAGAGTTTTTCCTAAAGTCAATATTTTACGATTTATTTGCGAGTGAATATGTTAATTTTTCAACAAAAACAAACACGTATTTAGACAGTTTTCGCAAATCACTCAAAAGTAAGTATTTTATCGAAAAAAATATTCTTAGCAAAAATATAGCTCATACAAAGGTGAAAAAAAAAATAGTGTATGAATGTAGCTAATGAAAAGTAGGTTCTTATTCGTCATATTCCAAATCGAATATTTCAACGTGAAATATAAAAAAAATTCATCAAAACTTTTTTAAAGTGTTTAAAAAAAGCTTTATTTTTGAATTATGCAAAAGCTTCTAGCATCGAAAGTAAGCAAATTACGCTCAAAATAAAGATGGCCCCCTTTTTTTGTAAATAAATCGTGAAAATCACCCCTAATTTGCATCCCAAATGAAATTAATCGATACCGGTTTTCAATTTATGTATTTTTTATGTGATGTGTAAGTTTCATCGGTTCAAAATGCTTATGTTTAAAAGGGCTTTTGAAAAGATTAATGCCCCCCCTACAAGATCCCGAAGAAATTTTTGTCATTATTTTATTACTAAGCTGTTATTTTTAAGTAATAATATTGAGCGCCATGCACGTAGTAGGCGGCCGTAAATGTGAGTGCAAGTAAGATGCACAATTGGACTGCCGGAGTGGCATCTCTCTCGCACTCAGCAGTTACGGCCGGCTACCACGTGCATGGCGCTCAATATTTTTCCTTAAAAATAACAGCCTAGCAATAAAATAATGACAAAAATTTCTTCGGGATCGTGTAGGGCGGGCATTAAACTTTGATTTAGTCACTTTCTGACTTTCAATATAATAACTTTTAACCGAGTTATTCAGCCTTGAAAATCGCCATTTTTCGTTTTTTTTCAATTTTAAATTGCTTATAACTCGAAAACGATCAACTTTAGAGAAAAATTATAAAAGAGACCTTTTTTATCCAGAATGGTCCAAAAAACCTACAAAAAAATTTTCCGCGCCAAAAACATTGATTTTTGCAATTTGATTAAAAAAAATTGTTAAAAAAAAATTTGGCCCACTTTTCACGTGGGCGACTTCTTGAACCTTATTCTGGGATGTCTCACGAATGTATGCAAAAAAATCTCATGGGAATATTTTCCCAACGAACCCGCCGTTTTCGCCTTGTCTATGTGGCATCTGTTCAAACAAAAAGAAATCTAAAGGACTGAAGTACTATTCGCGGTGTGCAAGTACTTGGAAGGGAATTGAGAAACGAACGTGCGCGAAAAGCGGAGAAATATTGCAACTTTCTTAAATAATTCATATTGTCAAATTGACGTTCATTTCATATCTACTGTCATTGAAGAATATAAATTATATGTTGCTCCACAGTATTGATATGATGTGCAATTATTATATAAAGGTAAATTTAATTAATTGAAGTTATTTTATTTACTACATACAATTGTTTATGTTTTAATACATAACCTCAATCTTATTTTTTCTTCTTATTATTTTTTTGGACTATGGCCTTGACAATTATCCAGTAACGAGGACTAATATAATTGGCCAATATAATTAAAAGTGCGAATAATATTGCACAGCGTAGAAATAGATGTCGCTTTGCCGAACTTGCACGGTCCCAATAGATCTCTATAGGTGGAACAGCAGAATTTTTGGCAACAACTTTTAATCTAAGCCTACTACAATTTGCAAGGCAAACAAACAGATAAGTAGTAAACATGGGAGAATCTACAATATTGTAGAACCCGTGTCTACATGTGACATGTAGAATGCATATTGTAGATTCTCTCCTGTTTACTACTTATCGGTCTGTTTGCCTTGGAAATTGTAGTAGGCTCAGATTAAAGGTTGTTGCCAAAAATTCTGCTTGTCCACCTATAGAGATCTACTTCGGCCTTTTAGATTTCTCTTTGTTTAAACCATATCTATCATTATTTCTCAGGATTTCTCAAAATAAACGTCAATTAATGACTCATTAGAATTTCTCTTTTATCTGATCGAGCAAATAAAACAGTGAAGGTAAAATCTATTATTTAATTATCTTTAAAATCTGCTTTCAAAGTTAAATACTAGATTTTTCGGAAGTAGATTATATTATTTACGAGTAATTACGTAACGGTGTCACTGACTGACTAGAATACTTCTTACTTTTGCAATCATAGAATGTCACAACATAATCGCAATAAATGCTTTTGTTCTAAAGATTTGTTATTGGTGTAAGATAATTTCAGTTAATTATGTTAAAATCTCGTAATTATTTTACATTACAAAATATTTCCTAACAATACTATTAGTCAAAACGTTTGTTCATATATTTGTGGCAATTCTTTTCTTTTGCGAGCAAAAGTCAAACGTAAAGATTTACTTAACTATAGTTTTAAAACAAACGCAATTAATCAAAGAAGAGAACATACTGGATTGAATACCGTTTTTGGGAGATTTTCTCCATTTATAGATTTTAAAGTACCTTACTAATACTTTTAAGCATTTTAATCGTGAAGGATGAGTTTTCAATTAAAAAGTATTATAGTTAAATAAAAAAATTCCTGGCTAACGGGTCTTTACCAAAGCCATCAAAATAAAAAAATAGCCTACAAAATAGATTAAATTAAGGTTTTTTTATATGTATATTTTTTTTTTCAAAATTCGCAAAAACCTTTAAAAACTTGAAACCCTAAAACTTGCAAAACCCCGAAAAAATGTTTTTTTTTTTGAGTTAAAAGGGGTTTCGCACAATTTTTGAATGTCCTAAAGGTCTCATTTATTTCAATTTATATATAACCTATAAAAAACCTTATTTATTATATTTTAAGTCTATAAAATAAAGAGAATAAACCCTAAGAAACCAGTTTTTCGGATTTTTGAAGGTGACGCACCTTACTGAAAAATCTGCAAAAAATCGGAAATAAATTTTGGATAAAATACACAAAATAAAAAAAGACCTGCAGCGATCTCCAAAAAAAAAGTTATACGCTTTTTCCTAAAAAAGCATTAAGGGTTACTTACACTCAAGCTAAGGATCTCTAAAAAATAGTTTTGTAAAAGCCTCAAATATGCAGGTAAATTTTTAGAAATTTTTAAATTGATTGCAATCCACCGAAAAAAAAAACGAAAAAATGACAACACATAAAACGTAAAAAATGAAAACATTTATTAGGTTATATTTATTTTAAAAATATGATTAACCTCTCAAAAAATCGCAAAAACTCTTAAAACATTGGCCATGGTTTTTTAGGGGTTTAAAGATGTTTCGACCGATTTTTGAATCATCTAAGGCCTCAGTTACTTCAAATTATATTACATAACCTATAAAAAATACCTTGATTTGATCTATTTTGACATTTATAAAATGGAGATAATGCCGCAAACCCCCCGATAGACCCCTAAAAAAATGTCCTTCTTGGGGAAGCGGAGGAGAAGGGGTGATGGCTAAAATTGGGCTGTCTTATTGTTTAATCACATGTACGTAAAAAATGGAAAAATTGAATTTTGGGAGTAAGGGCATTTTGCCTATCTTAACGGGTACCTTTTCACAAGCAGAACGAAAGTTTTTCATAGAAAAATTCAGTAAAAACATCGATTTATTACTTTTGTTTTACCTTGTAGTAAATGTTTCAGTCCGTTTCTTATACAAATCACCTGTGTGTATCTGCACTTAAAACTGCAAACCAGAGTACACAGTAATAAATTACCATAAAATTAACGCAACTCTTTCATGACTAGTTATTCAGATTTTACAAAGATCACCGTTCACTTTTGTGCTCTTTTCGTGCAGAATCCACTTTGTTTATTCGTCATCATTTACATCTTAAATGGCTACCATTGATTTTCAGGTTATTTAATAGCTCAACTTAAAGCTGTAATTCGAGCAGAAGAAAACTAGCGGTATAGAACTAAGGAGATCTCTATTTGATGGAAATCACATCAAAATGTTGAGTTAAGAATATCTGGCTTTATGTTTATTGATTTCTAAAGCTTCTAAAAAATGTCAAAAGACCGATTTTATTATGAAGCAGTTCAAAGTACTAAATACAATGAATGAACGTAAGTACCCCCGATTTCGGTGAACGACCATGAATTTTCATGAAATATGGGTGAGTGATTAGAGGTTAGGGGGGGGGGGTGCGACCTCTTCTCAGGGGTGAAAATTATTTTATTAAAAATATCCCCATAAATCGATCTAGGGACAGATGCTAACTAAAATTTGTTATATAATGTTATTAAAATAAATCAACACTTTTTGAGTTATTAAAGATCAAACATTTTAATTTTTCCTAAAAAATGCATGTTTTAACGCGGTTTTTCATAAATAACTCAAAACCTATAAGTTTTTTTACAAAAAAGTTATTATTCCTACAGCTAATAAAAAATCGATAAGTACTCAAATCTATGTATTCAAGCTTAATTAAATAACGGGAAAACGATGCATTTTTTAAAATATATGTACTTACTAAACACTCACCAAAGTACTCAGAAATATCTATCAAATGATCTTCAGAAGAACTTAAAAGCATCAAAATTTCAAAAGTTCATCCAAAATCCATTTGGTAATTCCAAAAACCAAAAGGTAATTTCAAAGACTATCGTAGTAAATTTAATCTATTAAATCCCTTATTTTTTAAAAGATAAAAGGTTAAAGGGCCCCGGTTACATGGTTCTCGCAGCAAAGTTTAGGCTTTGAACGTTTCTGTCGGTTATTTCTTATCTTGCAAAAATAATCAAAAACGTAAAATTAAAAAAACTCAAATTTTGGTCTGTATCATTTTTTACGTATTGTAACAAAAAGAAGAAAACTTCTGTTGGAGTGAAAGTAAAAAGAAAGATATAGGTACTCCAACAGAAGTAAGGAAAAAATAGAAAAGCTAGGTAGCTAAATATAACTAAATAGTTAAATAGTTGGGGCTCTTATGAAAATAAAAGGGGCTTCTCCATTGAAGCCGAAGTAGGGAAAAAATAAAAAATACTACTTTAGTGCAGTAGTACTGAAGAAAGGGGGATTAGAAGGGATAGAAGTAAAGTGGGAAGAGACAGAGGCAAACTGAATAGAGTTGGCTAGCTATAGATGCAAGAGAGCAACTTGACACTCAAGGATGGATACGGCTCGTTTGCATGCCTGTCGAAGAACAGTAGCTCTATATAGATAGTAATGATGACTAAAAGATGAAATAATAAAATAAGAATAATGTACTGAAAATGAATGGAGATGAATAATGACTAAAAACGAACAAAATAAATAAAACTAACTAATCATGGGCGCCATGAAAATGATCTTCGATCATTCTCCCAGGTATCTTATACTGCTGTCAAATATTAAATATATCAAACCTGTAATAACAAACATAAAGGAATAATAAAATTCATGATATACAAAATAAATAAATATTTATTAAAATAACTACTAGATTTTTAACAATCTCTGAGTTAGACAAGCATATATCATGTAACTCTAAAATGACATAAGTTATACAAGAAGCTATATATATTTTAAAGATAACAACAATAATGTTATCTGTTATAAACTTAAATACCTCTTACATATATATAGGGTACAAAATTACATAAGTCTTCTACCAAATGGTTATAGTACGCCCGCTACGTACAACTAAAGGAAACTGACAAAGATGAAAATACTACAAATAAATAGGCCCAAGCCTCACTAAGGGAAAATACAATAATGAATAAATAAAGTTAAATATACAATTGACTAAAGTAGAAATGAAGTTGAGATAAATACCGACGATGACCTAAATTAACCGAACAAATGGAATAAAGCGAATAACAGTAAAATATTTGGGAAACAAGCTAGTAATATTAAAAAATAAATTTACCCGAATTACATAAACCAATATCAAAGCAATAGTGAAGTATTAAAAACCTAATTTTCTCTAGGCTTATTCCTGTGCACAAGAAGTTACCATAGATACAAAGTTTGGGAACCAAATAATCTAATATACAAATATGTCAAAAAAAAAACCAGAGGTAACCTAAATCTGGAAAAAAAACAGTGTATTTAACAGATAGTCTGAAATATAAAAAAACCAATAGTTACTAAAACACCTCACTAAATGTTCCCAAACGAGGTTGCGGTTGCATCCTAGAAAATGATGCACCAGGATGGTGCGACCCCATGACTCCTGTAGGCCCAGGTGCCAAGACGAAAATTGAGCTGGAACGCTCCCATAGCTTGCTCCCAATTAGACATATTCCCAATGGTGACTTGGCCGTGGCTGCAGTGGTTTCCCTGGGTGGTCAAAGGGCTACGGTTTCATGTTAGGGTTTCTTCCAAATGGCGAATGATTCCTATTAGGCTCCAACGGGAGTTGTCACACACATGTCTCCCTAACTCCAGACAACCCTTGCTGGTAACTTTTTACTTTAAAAACTGGATCGATGTTATAAAATAGGGTGTATGGAACTCATCCACCATTTCATGGTACCAGTACCAAGTACCAAACCAACCCACCCAGCAGCCACCAACCAAGTGACGAACGAGAGACGTTTCTCCGCCAAGGTGAACGTCAAATTCTCTCAGAAAACGAAATCATTCTCGATAGGTGGAGTACGTTCCATCACCGAGGTATGACGTCACCCCAGTAGTCCTATACGAGAAATTAGAGAATTTAAATGGAGACCGAGGGAAAATAATTATAATAATAATTAAAGAGCTAATTTTGTAACGTGACCGTTACAGTATACCTATCGAGTATTTCTGCAGTTGAAATTTTTCGAAACTGAAATTAACGAAAATATAAAAAAATCTGATTTGTTTAAATCAATTTTTTTCAAAAATATGCATTGTAAACCGTTAAAAATTCTTGACCAAGAAATCAAAATAAAGAAAATTTTCTTAATAAAGATAGCTTAAGAATAAAGAAAGTTTTCTTAACCTTTAACTACTCAGGGGTGTCAAACTCAATTTTGCAGAGGGCCATATATTAAATTCAGAATGTGTCGGCGGGCCAGATTCAAATAAAAAAAAATATACTGAATTATTATAACATTTTATTTAATAGTATACTTATAATATACGGTTGTTAAAAATCATATCAAAGTTATAAAAGAGGGTAATTATTTTGAGCTCGAAGATCCAGATACCTGACTTCTCTTGTTTTTGACAAGCTCATTGATGTCAGGTATCATATTCGTTGTATTTATTTTAAGAATTGATTGGAGATGTTCATTTGTAAGTCTTGTGCGATGTTTGTTCTTATTTATTTTCATGACGGAAAACATCTGCTCACATAAATAGGTGCTACCAAACATGCACAGAATGCGTGCTGCATGCTTTTTTAATTCCGGGTAGTTATCCAAACTCTTGAAATATTGTGTATAAAATGTAAGTGCGTTAACCTCTTTAAATTTTTCTTTCAAAATACTGTCCGATTGAAGATCTATCAACTCCATTTGCAAATGAACTGGTGCCTGTGAAGCTTCAAAATTGAATGGATTGTTGAAAATTGGGAATTCCATTTCATTCATTTTGTGGAAGTCTTCAAAACGATTGTTGAATTCCGTGATAAGATTTTGCAGAAGTTGAGAATATTGATCCAATTTTTTTTGATCCACTGTGCCAAATGATTTTAAATGAGGGAAATGATCCAAAGTTTGATTTTTTACCTGATTTTCCCACAGCCTCAACTTTGTTTCAAAGGCTTGAATACATGAGTACATTTGAGTGACAATCAGATTTTTACCCTGTAACTTTACATTCAGATCAGTCAAGTGTTTATTCATATCTACCAAAAAGGCACAATCAACCCACCAGTCATTGTCATAATCAATTGGGTTGCCTTTTTCTAACATGAAAGCTTGAATAGGGTCACGTAATGCAAAAAATCTTTCTAAAACTACTCCTCGACTGAGCCAACGAACTTCGGTGAAATAAGGGACATCAGAAAACTTTTCGTCCAAATCTTGTAAAAACTGCCTGAACTGTCGGTGATTTAGTCCTCTGCTCCTTATAAAATTTACTATTTTAATTATAGGTTGCATGACATGGTCCATTTTTAAATGTTTGGATGCCAATGATTCCTGGTGAATTATACAGTGAAATCCCACAAAATTTCCTGATGTTTTCTGTTTTAATTTAGTTACAACGCCCGAATGTTGGCCAACCATGGCAGGAGCGCCATCCGTAGTTGTGCTGCTAAGTATATTCCAATCGAGTCCATATTCTGTCATCAAATGCTCCAATGCAGAATAAATATCATTTGCTGTTGTAGTACCTGTCAATGGAACGCACTTTAATAGTTCTTCAGTTATTTCAAAGTTACTGTTAATACCTCGTATAAAAACAGCAAGTTGAGCTCTATCAACAGTATCAGTGCTCTCATCAACAGCCAGTGAAAAGTTTGTAAATTCCTTAATTTTCTCCTTCAGTTGAAGAACCAAATTTTGAGATAAATCATTTATTCTTGAAGCAACAGTGTTTCTTGACAGCGAAATATTTTGAATTATTGACTTTTGAAATGGAAATGAAACATCGGCAACTTTCAACATACAGTCTTTAATAAAATCACCATCAGTGAAAGGTTTTGATCTCTTCGCGATTTCTAATGCAATAATAAAACTTGATTTCAGGGCATCTTCGCTCTCAGTATTAGCTTTAGTAAACATCGATTGTTGACCTTGAAGTTTAGATTTTAAAGATGACAATCTGTCCATTCTTATTTTTTCAGTGTAACAATCGAATTTTGATTTATGATTCGTATCATAGTGTCTCTTCAAGTTAAACTCCTTACAAACAGCAACTGTTTGATTGCAAATCAAACACAGTGGTTTACCTTTCCATTCTATGAAAAAATATGCATTTTCCCATTTAGACTGAAAAACTCTACGTTCACTATCAACTTTACGTTTTTGTGACATTATGCCGAAATCGTAACAAATATGGAACTCGACACAATTATGGATATCGCACACGCACGACACAAACAAATGTACAATACCTTCTCAACCACTACTTCGCAACTGACTCACGTGACACGTCGACGCACTTCTTTTATATCGATAAGGAAGGTTCTAGTCTAGACTCGAAGCGCATGGAAGATTCTATTGTTCTCAACAAAAATAATAGGGTGTTTCCGCTA
Organism: Diabrotica virgifera virgifera; assembly: GCF_917563875.1. Taxonomy (NCBI): domain Eukaryota; kingdom Metazoa; phylum Arthropoda; class Insecta; order Coleoptera; family Chrysomelidae; genus Diabrotica; species Diabrotica virgifera. Next base: position 204,351,143 of record NC_065449.1, on the reverse strand, counting down.
AGAGATGGTGTTACTGTCTATCTCTCTCGCTTGTCTAGGCACGCGCTGCCTTTGAAATGACTTATAAATGTAGTGTAGTGTACGCATTTTAAAACTTCCGTAGAGCAATCGAGTGAAGTCTAAAAGCTCTAAAAAACATGATTCTTCTTTCTGTGACACATTGCGATCGCGGGCCGTATTGGTATGGCCCGGGGGCCGGATGCGGCCCGCGGGCCGTATCTTTGACATGACTGAAACTACATGCACTGGCGTATTTTGTACGCCAGATATAAGAATTCTACTGCAAATATATTTATAAATTTAATTTTTGACCTTGTTTATCTCTCTAACCTATCACTGGAATGTGCTTTACAATTTGGTATTAGTTTCGCTATAATCGGCGTTCTGGGAAGATCGTAATTTACAGTTTATTATTTGTTGTTTTCGGTGGTGGACAATATACGCCACGATTATATTAATATAAGTAGTAATATAAGTACATATTTCAATTGTTTTTTAGTCATTATGGCACAAAATATATTTTTCTTTATAAACAATACTTTTGCTCCTGTAAAAAATCACATTTCAAAAAAAATGTTTATTAGTAATTTTATTTATCATGGAATCCAGTTATTCCATGATTCCAGTTATAAATCCCAATTGGCTTACTGAGAAGGATCTTAAAGTACTCACTGATGCCGAATAAGGTTTATAACAAATAACTAAGTGTATTTTTTCAAAAAAAAATCCGCTGTTTTAAAGTGTATTTTCTTTTGGCGTATAAAGTACGCCACGCGTGTAGTTATGTTATAACTTGATGCGCGGGTAGTTAAAGGTTAATAATAAAGATGTCTTAAAGAACTTTTATTGAATGTGAAGAGAAAACCTTTCCAGGTTTTAAGGCTGGCGAAAGATCAATTGACAGTGATGATTGGAGCAAATGCAGCTAGATTGTAAGTTAAAACTTCTATTCGCTTATTTCTCAAAAAACCCAAGAGCATTCAAAAATAAATCTAAATCTGGCTTGCCTGTGATTTGGAAGTCGTAAACAGCTTATCTTTTTGAGAACTGGTTTGGTCATCATATTATCTAACTTGAAGTAGAACGTTATTTTCAATCTGAACAAATTTCATCTAAAGTGGTGCTAATCACCGAAAACGAACATCATACAACTTTAAATAGTGTAGATCCACGTGTAAAAGTTGATTTTTTGTCACCTAATACAATCAGCTAACTTCAACCGATGGATTAGGGAGTCATTAAAACATTCAATGGACGACAATTATTCCGTCCAATATTATGGACGGACAAGTTAACCAACAAGACCGTACTACGAAGAATACGAAAAGAAAGAGAAGTGATGTTTACAATTATTAAGAAGAGAAGTTATAATATCTCGGACACATAATGAGAAACGGCACTAAATACAGATTACTGAAAATAATCCTTTAAGGCAAAGTATTCGGAAAGCGAGGTATAGGGAGAAGAAGAATATCAGGGTTAAAGAACCTGAGAGAATGGTTCTCCACAACAATAATTGATAATTTAAATAATTGATATATTTAAAGCATCATTTAATAAAATAATTATAGCCAGGATGATCCCCAATATTCGAAAGGAATAGGCACCAAAAGAAGAAGAAAACATTCAAAGTTTATCACACCAGACGATCTTTTGTACATTTGCATGAAGTTATACAAGTTGTTCTCTTAGACAATAAGATGGAATTGACATCAGAGCTTGATGAAATTAGTAATTCGACTAAAGAAGTAGTTAATATCGACATGCAAATAAATTTAGAAGTGGATAGCGATAATATTCAGGAACTGCTGAATTCCCACAACCAGGAATTAGCAATTGATGAACCCATAGAAATGCATGAACAAGAGCAAGACATTGAAGGGATTAATTGTGTAGATCCAGTTCAAACACAGGATCAAATGATGGTTGGAAACTTGTTAAAGGGCTCAGTTTAAGGTCGTGGATCGGTACATAATTCGCAAATATTTTACGGCTATCCCTACTTTTTCTGTCTTTACACGCAAATTACGTGTAGTAAAAATCACACTGGTATGGATATGTAAACATTACTAGAATGTCATTCTACTTGAAAATGTCATCATTAACTTAAAGAGATGGCTTTTGAATGTTCTTGGATAACTGTTATTTGTATAATTGCAAATTATTAATTCAGTTTATAAATGTGATAATTTTTTCAATATGTATTCAGTGATTGTAATAATTTATATGTACAACAAAAACTAATACTCAATCGAGAAAAGAGGAAAAGTGTTAAAGTGATTTTTTAATAATATATTGTTACTATGGAACGCTTACAATTTTAAACATCTTTAACAACAAAATACTTGGATCACAGAATATATCCTGATGTATTCTCTGCTTGGATCTTCCATAAATAATAAACAATAAATAACTTTTTATTAAGTTCACGTCTTAAATCAATCATTTATCAAATAGACTATATATTAATATTATTTAATCAACAACTCAAAATATTCCCGATGCAATGTCAAATATTTAAAATTGTCACTGATTGTCACTGTCTGACTGACAATATGCTGACAATATTCTATTCGACTGAGTGCATTGTAAGACAAAGATAGATTTGGAAAATATTACCACGGACATGGTGTCCATTTTTTTCGAATCCTGAAAAAACTAATAAATACTTTTAAAAAATTTAACCGCAGAATGAGATACTAAATTATTACCGAGGGCCGAAAGTCCCTTAGAATAAATAAAAAGTTTATTTTGAATGAGATATTTGAAATTAAAAATCACCCTAAATTTTCTCTTAGTTTTTCACCCCTGTAACTTATTAAAATAAACATTATAGAAGTTCTCGGGGACTTTCGGCCCTCGCTAATAACGTAATCTTTCATTCTGCGTTTAAATTTTAAAAAAATACTTATTAGTTTTCTCAGGATTCGAAAAAATGAATCCCCATTTGAATAGCATTGCAGTCGAAAATACGTACCCATCCCCTTAATTGCAAAGGGATTACAAATTTTAGAAAATATAGACTCTGGCATAGAAAATCTATGATATTCCACTGGTTTGGAGTCACATTCACTGTTTAGAACTACTTAAGAACTCAAGATATGCATTACTTCGCTGAGTTCGCCAACCTTCAATGAAGATGGTACCATATGAAAGAAGACTTTCTTAGAAGATTTTAGAACGAGGGCCAAATTCATAAAAAATGTATATTGGACATGCTTTATATTAAAAAATATTAACAACTTCATATCCAAAAACATCAATGCAATCCTGGTAGTAGACAAAACAAGAAAATAAGTATTAAACATTGAATGAAGACAAAAAAGAAATCAGTACAATAGCACTCTAATAAAAATCAGTTGGAAAACATCTAAAAGAAGACAAAAATAAAGAGTTAGCTGACAATCACCATTCCAAGAAATGTCACATTGTTGGAAATAATATACATCAAAAGACATCATTAAGCAATAATAATATATGCAACACGCTGCGCGCTGTATCAAAATAAACAACCGTGGTTGATACCAAACACTCTGGTATATAGGTTAGCCAGTTTCTTATTCAAAATGAATCACCTACCTGTATCTAAATTATTCATGAATTTGGAATTATTCCGTCCGATATTACTTGACACGACAAAACAACGACAGTCGGGAGCACTCACTACCAGTTGACATATGCAAACACACGCAGGTTCAACCTACTTATCAAGTTCAAACCTTTTTTATCGAAATATTATTTCGTAACTATTTTATTTAAATATACTTGTTTTTATTCCTGTGTTTATCTTTAGTCAAGGTGCAATACATAAAATATAACCACATCCTTTTGAGGTGCCCGTATTAGAACTCTGATTGTTAGTAAAACTAGATACTGTTTTACAAACAAACGGGGAATTATTTTGTAAATAATAATTCCAAACTAAAATATTCGTTAACAGTTGTATCATCCAAGTTAAGACAAATTGAAGAAACACATTTCTTAATTAACGGTAATGCTGATGGAGGCTTAAATTTCAAATTGTGTGCGTGTGTATATTGGGACCGTGCAAGTTCGGAAAAGCGACACCTGGTTTCATAGCTCGGCAACTTTTTTCGCACTTTTAATTATATTGGCCAATCATATTGGTCCTGGTTGCTGGACAAATGTCAAGGCCATAGCCCAAAAAAATTATAAGAAGAAAAAGTAATATTAAGGTTATGTTATTAAAAGGTAAACAATAATTGTATGTAGTAAATAAAATTAATTATTAAAATGCACTACTACAAGCAAAATACAATTAATTAAATTTACTTTTATACAGGGTGTAACAAAAATACAGGTCATACATTTAATCACATATTCTGGGACCAAAAATAGTTCGATTGAACCTAACTTGCCTTAGTACAAATGTGCACATAAAAAAAGTTACAGACCTTTGAAGTTACCAAAATGAAAATCGATTTTTTCCAATATATCGAAAACTATTTTGAGATATTTTATTGAAAATGGATATGTGGCATTCTTATGGTAGTAGTATCTTAAGAAAAGATTATAGTGAAATTTAGACACCCCATAAAAATTTTATGGGGGTTTTGTTCCTTTCAACCCCCCAAACTTTTGTGTACGTTCCAGTTTAATTATTATTGTAGTACCGTTAGTTAAACACAATGTTTTAAAAACTTTTTTGCCTCTTAGTACTTTTTCAAAAAGTCGAGTTTTTATCGAGATATTTTGAATATTTGTCAAATCCACCACATATTTATATATGGTTAAGTACGATTATGGAGACTTAGTAATAATATGAAAATTTATTTATGATTTACATTTTAGGTATATTTTGAACCATATTAAAAAAGAAGTCACATCTCGATAAAAGGTGCCTTATCGAAAAAATATCAGGAGGCAAAAAAGTATTAAAAATAATTTGTTTAACTAATGGTATCGCAGTAATAGTTTAATTGGAACGTACACAAACATTTGGGGGGTTTAAAGGAACAAAACCCCCATAAAATTTTTATGTAAACATATTTAAAAAGAAGCCGCAACTCAATAAAAGCTGCCTTATCGAAAAAATACCAAGAGCCAAAAAAGTTTTAAAAATATTGAATTTAATTAATGGTACCACAATAATAATTTACTTGGAACGTACACAAACGTTTGGGGGGGTTTAAGGGAACAAAACCCCCATAAAATTTTTATGGGTTGCACAAATTTCACTATAATTTTTCTTTATGATGTACCTGCCATAAGAATGCCAGATATCCATTTTCAATAAAAAATCTCAAATAGTTTTCGATATATTCGAAAAAATCGATTTTCATTTTGTAACTTCAAAGGGCTGTAACTTTTTTTATGTGCATTTTAGTACCAAGGTAAGTTAGGTTCATTCGAACTATTTTTGGTCCCAGAATATGTGATTTAATTTATGACCTGTATTTTTGTTACACCCTGTATACTAATTGCAAATCATATCAATATTGTGGAGCAACATATAATTTTTCTTCTTCACTGACAGTAGATAATATGAAATAGACGTCAATTTGACAATTTCAAGTGACAATGAATTATTTAAGAAAGTTGCAAGATTTCTCTGCTTTTCGCGCACGATCGTTTCTCGTATCCCCTACAAGTACATGCACACGGCGAATACAATTGCGTTCACTCCACACTCAATGAAATCTGAGACTACACACAAGAGATCAGGTCTAGAATAGAACTAGCTCACAACAGCAACATCAAGTTTCAGGAGTAACAAAATAAATCAAAATTCAGAAGAAACTGCTTTCCTAGTGAGAAACCGAATAAATCATACATTACAACAGACGCCAGCACTAAAGACTATGGAAGCGAACAACAATAAAAGTCCAGATGATACAAGATGAAATAAGGATCACTTTAGCGTAAATGTGTAAGGCCAACAAATCCTTTAAACAACGACGACCTTGACGAATCGTCCATAAAAATCGGAGACCTAAACGCCAGATCCTCTAAATGAAACGGTAGAGCTACAAACAGAAATGGAAGAATATTAAATAATAATCTAGTGAACAACGAAGATGCCATGGCAGTTTTGCCTATCGAACCAACCTACATTCCAAGAAATGGAAGCTACCCCAAGATATGTGTACTTTTCCGCAAACTCCATTTCGCAGTCGTTAATGACAATGTTTTCACTGGGGACCAGGTTTGTCATCAGCTTTATCTTAGATACGTTAATTTTTAACCCAATCTAAGAGCACACTTCTTGAAAGTCTTGCTATTCTAATATCCTTTAAATTATCTGCCAGTAAACTACATCGTCTGCGAAACGCCAGTTTGTTAGATTTTGTCCATCTATATTTAAACCTTTCTCCCTCCAATCAAGCATTTTAAAGGCGTATTCTAGAACGGTGATAAACAACCTTAGATGACATAGTATCGCCCTGCCGTACTCACCTGCCAATTCGTATGGGGTTGGTATTCTCGTGCAGCTTCACTACCATTGTGGCGTTTTTATAGATATTGTATATTACCTTAATATAACGATAATCGATACGGCATACATGTATAGCACTCAAGACTGCGTCCAACTCAACGGTATCAAAGACATTATGGAAGTCAACAAAGACAAGGACAAGTGGCCTATTATTGTACTCAACATATTTTTCAATTACCCTCTTAACACTTTGAAGATTGTCATTTGTTCCGAATACACTACGAAAACCGCCCTGTACTATTGGTTGGTAAAAGTTCAATTTGTTTTCCAGTCTAGTAGTGATTATTCTTGTGAAAAGTTTATAGAGATGGCTCAGTAAACTAATTGGTCGGTAGTTATCCCAATCAGCTGTATTCCCTTTTTTGTGGATTAGTATCACTAAGGTGGTATACCATTTGTCTGGTATAGTGCTGTTAAAAATACAGTGATTAAACAGATGTCTTATTTTCTTGAGTAAATAATCACCAATCTTAATTGCATCGGCAACCACACATTCTTCACCAGGGGACTTATTGTTTTTTTCTTCAAGGCTAGATTTATTTCGCCCAGGTTGATATCAGGTACTAGCTTAGATTCTTGATTAACGATACCCTATTTAATTTTGAGTATATCTAGTTCAGCATCCGAGCCTAATTCAATATATTTCAATTATGTCTAAAAAAAAATATTAAAAAGAGGCACATGGGAAGAAAATATCAAAACTACAAAGAACCGAAAGAAAACGAACTAGTCTAACTTCAAACGACTAGTGAGCATATTAAGTGGAAATGTTCCTACAATTAACAAATCACAATAAATAGAGAAAAAAGTGCTAGAGCTCGAAAACATCATAAAATAAGCACTAAGGTGTAGCACTACCGAAGAAGAATATGAAATTCACATGGGAAGATTAAGGGCCAATTTCTCATATCGAGTTCAACTCCAGTTTAACCTGAACTTCTAGTAAACGTCAGTTTAAAGTCAAAATCGTCTTTCTTAATTCGCACGTTCAACCGACGGCAGTTTAAACTTGAACGATGCTTGAACGGTGGAATTCGGCCGTTCAAAGATTTCAGAACTCGGTTCAGATGATTTCATGGACTACGCATGCGTTGTATTAACACGAAACGCTGTCATATATAAATACATCCTATTTTATTATATTAAGCCTAACGATAAACGATAACATTATTTTTGTTTTTATAATATTTATTTATAATTATTAAAATGACTATTTGACTATAAATACTTAAATTTAACTTTATTCAAAAACAGCATAAAAAAGGTACTTCAAAATGGCGACAGATTTTTACCTTTTGCCATCTATTGGCATTTCTCGAAAGCTGTAGAACGAGCGCTGACATGAACGTGCAATGAGAAATGCATTCCCAACAAAACCGTAGATCACCGGTGAACCTGGTTCAACTGAACCATAGATTACCGCAGGTATGAGAAATCTACCCTTAGAGACATTAATCAAGTATTTATTCAGGGTATCTCGGTAGGTATTCAGGGTATTCAGTATTCAAAAAAATAATATAATAATTAATATCCTGTTCCGAGGCATGCCGCCGTTGGTTCTTTGAGCACTGGTTCAAGTCCAAGTCCTCTACTGTTTAACATAGTGTTGGATGCAATAATAAAACGAGTGAAGAAAAAAAGAGGGTACAAAATGGGCGATAGAGAGATAAAAATAATCTGTTACGCTGATGATACCGTGTCAGTAGCAGAGTGCGAAGACGACCTACAAATATTGCTGCACGAATTCAAAATTAACGCAAAAGAACTGAATATGAAAATATCATGCCAAAAAACAAAAAGCTTAGTAAAAGCCAAAGAACCAGAAAGATTCAAATTGGAGTTAGACAATCAAATTATAAAACAAGTAATGACTTTCCAATACCTGGGAATTAATCTATCAGCCGACAAAAACATCGAAGAAGAGGTATTTAAAAGACCAAATAATTAAAGCTAGTAGACCGGCTAGATGCCTAAACGACACAAATTGGAAAAACAAACGCCTAAGGGTAAGCACAGAACAAGTAAGTCGCGGTGGATGTGTAGGTCGCGGTAGATGCTACTAGGTAAGTCGCGGTCGATGTCGACAGCACATAGCAAGGAGGTGACCTGCGCTGTCAGTCGAGCTAGAACCACTATCAAGTGAAGTAGTTTAATGAAATTTGAATGACAAAAAGGTTGTGCTTTTGCGATGTTGTGTAAATCAAGTGATGATAGTGATGAAATGTCAGCTGTAACCAAATGGTGGGTGATAGATAATATATCCAACAGACGGTTTTCAGTGCATCCAATAAATTTGAAAAAAAGCCGTTTAGGGGAATATCATCTTTTTCACGAACTGAAAAATGTCCCGGAACGATTTTATTTGTATATGAGGATGACGCCTGAGACATTCTCGTACTTATTGGAAACAACTACTCCCTATTTGGATGGATCTGTATCTCACCACAACTTTAATTTTTTTTTAAAGAGAAATAAAGCTTTTTTAACACTTTAAAAAAGTTGTAATGTGTTATCCCCAAGAATGCTTCATTATTTGGATATTTCACATTGAATTATTCTATTTGGAATTTTTCGAATATGAAGCTATTTTTCATTAGCTATAACTCTGCTTTTTCTAGGTATAGAGACCTAGTATATACACCGTTTTTTTCACTTTTTTATAGGCTATAGTTTTGCTAAGAATATTTTTTGATAAAATGCTTACGTTTTGAGTTATTTGCGAAAAACCGTATAAAAACGTGGTTATTTTGTTGGAAAATGAACATATTCACTTGCAAATAACTCGAAAAGTACTGATTTGGTGAAAAAACTCTATAAAACAAAAGTTGTCTAAAATTAGTCAGTTTATCCATTTCTGGACTTAGCTTGGAAATATACTTTTTCACCCCCGAGATGGGGTGAAACCTATCCCTAGGACAAAAGCACACATCGGCACCATATCACTTTTTTTCAGATTTTTTAATTTTTTCAGAAAACAATACAAAATGCACAATATTTTCCGTACTTGCTACCATTGACACAGACTTACTCAGGCACTATTTCTTTTTTTCAGCAACTTTAAGGCAAAAAAATACTAAATTTATTATAAAATGACTTTATGTACTTTTACTGATTGGAAACAAGTCAACCAGGCAGTGATTATGGTGATAAATTTAAATATGTACTGTCCTGAAGGTAACAAGTCCACTTATTTTCTTTTGCACAAATTAAATTTTTCATATTTAACTTGTTACATTCTACACGTAAAAAAATGTAGCCTTTCAGTGGTAGTGGACTTGTTTCTTTTTGCACAGAGCTAGACATTGGTAAAACAATGAATATCACATGATAAAAAAAAATCCGAAAAATGACTTGTTACCTTTTGCACTGAGGCCGTTCATATATGTCAGTTATTAAGCCAGTTATGACTTACACTGCCGAAACAAGACCAGACACAAGGAAAATACAAAGACATCTGGAGACCAAGGAAATGAAGATCTTAAGAAGGATTGTTGTAAAATGACTACATGACAGGGTAAGAAGTGAGGAAATCAGACGCAAATGTGGGGTAGACAATACAAATACCTGGGTAAAGAATAGAAAAGAAGAGTGGAATCAACACATAAGCAGGATGTTTAAACCAAGGATAGTAAGAATAGCCCGGGACAAATCACCGTCCGCCAAAAGAAGTAAAGGATGGCCAAAGAAAAGGTGGAATGACAATTTAGGGACAGAATAAAAGGCACCGTTGAAGAAAAACAGGCAGTAATGCCTATATAAAATAAGAAAAATAAATAATATCGTTTGTTCGTAAAAAACAGCTCCTAATTTGTTTTACAATAACGAATTTACACGAATTTTCAATTAATTGACACATTTTTTATAACTTATCACATCATTTACATAACATATTTACATTGCCGTTGTTATTAGTCACCCTGGACACCAGATACTCCACAGATCTCCACCTACGTCATATTCGTGTTCAGCAACCCCAAAGGCCCACCGAGTAATCTGTTTGCATCAATGTAGTGCCGAAAACCCAAAAAAGACGTGCCTTAGGGGTCGGCTCTGATAGCGTATTCGGGTTAAGCGACCTCAAACCCCCCCTCCCGAGTAATCTGTTTGCATCAATTTAGTGCCAAATAACTTTGAAAGTCCAGAAGACGACCTGCCTTAGCAGTAAACCTGGACACCAGGTGCTCCGGTGGTCGGTGATTCCAAAAACCCTCGAGTAACAAAATCTGGCGCTTAGTATACTGATTATGACATGTTTTCATAAATTTTGACATTCCACCAAAAATTGCATGTATTTTTGGATGCATTTTATGCACTGTAAATGCAACTATGCATTTCCACCCTCTTTCTATTGTAGACTTTTTTCCTGGTATCATCCTGAACACAGTGCAAAAAGTTTTAAGTCGATAGGTCCTGCATTTAAAAACCGATTTATTAAGGCCCTTAATAAAGTAATTTTGACATGTTTCATAAAATTCGATATGACCCCAAAAATTGCCTGCTCCTTTGGATGTAGATACATCTAATTGTACTCTAAATACAATAATTATGCACTTTCACCCGTTTTTCTATTGTAGACTTTTTTCCTGACGTCATCGTCATCCCGATCACAATGCAAAAAGTCTATAGTTGCTGTATTTAAAAACGGATTTATATTCCGGTATTTTTTGTGCTAAATGCCCTGGTCTATAACCTAAACGTTTTTCTTTTAAAATAGAAAGATTTTACAATAAAATAGTTCCTTTACTCGAAATTTACTTTTGATTTTCTGCTCTTTTCTATATATTGTCTTTTAATACCGCATCAGCATCGGATTCAAAGCCTGGAATCTTTTGTTTTGTGTCACAAAGATCGACCTCGTTCGTTATTCTCTGTGTCGCTTTTGATTGCAGGCTCTGAATATTCAGCTCGTGAGTTTCCATTATGATTTCCATTTCGGTGGCAACAAGAATAAATTAACGGGAGCTATTGAAACGAAAGTGCTCATCTTCTTTTTTTATATAAGGCTTCTCTATTTTCACATACCGTCACTAATTACGTCTTCTATATGGTAATGACACACTGCGCTGTGATGCGTTATCGTCGACAGATAACCATATCACGAATCAGACTAAAAAATTTTATTTTCGTTTTTAAAAGTTAAAAGAAAAATACATCCGGTAAATCTAAAGAAATGTAGTTAATTCGCATTTTATATAATTTTTTGTATTCTTAACCAGTGGCGGCTCGTGATTTTTACAATAGGGGAGGCTATACCTAACTGTAAAATATCTAGACAAATTTGCACTAGCAAAAAAATGCGCCAAAAAATGTAATTTAAGGCCCCATCTTTTGACCATTTTTTATTTACATTTCATAATATCATCCTAATTCATAATTTCATGATATCATCATTTTAAAAATAGTTAGTCTAATAGTAAAAGTTTAATACCAAAGTTTGTGTCGTTTATTTGTTAACAATTCCATCTATTTGTAAATAGATACCTATGCATATCAAAATAAATACAGATTTGAAGTTTTGCAGTCCATACATAATGAAGCTTCAAATTTTTTAAGATACTCAACTTAATTTTTTTAATTCTAAACGCGGCCTACTGCGAATTCAAAAACACGATAAATTACCGATATTTTGCTTTGAGTTAGAGATATCGGAAAAAGTTATTTGAGCAAGTTGTTCCAAATATTATTATAACCCCACATACCAAATTTCATAACAAAATTCGCACTTTTAGATTTTTCATTATTTTTAGTCAGGACCCTAAAATTCGTTGTCCCGAGACGCACCCAACCACCCAACGGAGCTGAGAAGCTACACTGCCTCCCTTGGTATATCTCCGGGCAGCGTGTGATGGCGCCGTAGATGCCACTGTTAGGAGACCGGGTCTCCTTAAACGCCTGCTGCGCTGCACGGAGCATTAGCAACGGAGAAAGCTGGGCTTCTCGGCTCCGTTCGTGCATCTCTGGATAACCCAGGGTCCTGCCTACATATAATAGGCGCGTTCCAAGTGACATGAAAACCGTCCTTCGTACTGCCCTCGTCATGCGCATTATAAAAAATGCGTTCCAAGCGAACATGAACGATGATTCGTATCGTACACTGTGTTGTTCCAAGCGATCCATGTACCGCTTCGAAATCGGTAACTGAACGGTCCTTTTGATACATGCCTTCAAGCAGAAACCATTTGTACTGACTTGCTCAGTTAGGATTGTTTTCATTTTTACTGGTGTCACTGCTATGAGATCAGCTGATGATTCAATAGAGTAATCCACAATTTACGCTATTAGTACCTGTGAATCTTGATTTCCGTTTGAATAATTATTCTTTTTTTTCAAATTAATCTTAAAAATATGGATAATTTATTTTTTTTCATAGAAGACAACGATTTTATGTCAGATATCGATTCTGAGGAAGATTTTGAAGTTGAAGTGATGTTTAATGAACATGTTAAGAAATATTAATTTATAACCATCTATCAAACTACTAGTGGTTCTGTGGTACTGGAACTGAAAATGGCTCAGGCGCAACTCGAACTTGAAATGGTACACAAATACGTTCCAAGAGGATTACGTACCGGTAATCGGTTCGGGATCGAAAGAAAACCGTTCAAGGGCGATTCTGCGCATTAAAACAGTCCAATCGATTTCGTGGCGGTTCAAGGGATCGTACAAATGTGTCGTCTTGGAACAAACCTAATATGTAATAAAACTGAGACGCGATCATGCGTTCTAATGCTAATGCTCCGTACGTATGGATAATTAGTGATAATATGGAATTTACACGTTGTATAATAGTGAGAGTAATTGTTGTTTTCGCGATTCATGATAAACAAAACAGTATAGAGTGTGTAAAAAATTTATGGGGAGGCTGAGCCTCCCTTGCCTCCTCTGACGAGCCGCCACTGTTCTTAACAACTTTGAACGTAACATTAATTTCTTTTCTTTGCGTGTTATATTACTGTCACAAAAATGTATGTTTTCGCTAATGTCTCTACCATACCATGCCATATCTTCATCTTTATCAGGATCATCTTCCTCCTCGTTCTTCATCATCTTCAAAGTTTTTTACTCCACTCTATTATGTAACCCTACCAACTCAACTGATTAATAGAGGTACGTTAAAATGTGCAATTTTCATTATTTTTCGTAATTAGTGTGTTGTGCAGATAATTATTAAAATAAAAGTAATATATAGAGATGAGTAACAGAAGAGTTTGACAGAATTGCGTGCTTTCACCTCTCTTCTTTATTGCAATGAAGAACAAAATTCAAAGTGTCAAATCCAGGATTCAAAGCCTGGAATCTTATGTTTTGTGTCACAAAACTGTGTCGATTTTGATTGCAGGCTGAATACTCAGCTAGTGAGTTGCCATTATGATTTCCATTTCGGTGGCAACAACAATAAATTAACGGGAGCTATTGAAACGAAAGTGCTCATCTTCTATTTTTATATAAGGCTTCTCTATTTTCACATACCGTCACTAATTACGTCTTCTATATGGTAATGACACACTGCGCTGTGATGCGTTATCGTCGACAGATAACCATATCACGAATCAGACTAAAAAATTTTATTTTCGTTTTTAAAAGTTAAAAGAAAAATACATCCGGTAAATCTAAAGAAATGTAGTTAATTCGCATTTTATATAATTTTTTGTATTCTTAACAACTTTGAACGTAACATTAATTTCTTTTCTTTGCGTGTTATATTACTGTCACTCGTATTCTCATAAAGCTACAAAAATGTATGTTTTCGCTAATGTCTCTACCATACCATGCCATGCCATATCTTCATCTTTATCGCGATCATCTTCCTCCTCGTTCTTCATCATCTTCAAAGTTTTTTACTCCAGACTCTATTATGTAACCCTACCAACTCAACTGATTAATAATAGAGGTACGTTAAAATGTGCAATTTTCATTATTTTTCGTAATTAGTGTGTTGTGCAGATAATTATTAAAATAAAAGTAATATATAGAGATGAGTAACAGAAGAGTTTGACAGAATTGCGTGCTTTCACCTCTCTTCTTTATTGCAATGAAGAACAAAATTCAAAGTGTCAAATCCAGGATTCAAAGCCTGGAATCTTATGTTTTGTGTCACAAAACTGTGTCGATTTTGATTGCAGGCTGAATACTCAGCTAGTGAGTTGCCATTATGATTTCCATTTCGGTGGCAACAACAATAAATTAACGGGAGCTATTGAAACGAAAGTGCTCATCTTCTATTTTTATATAAGGATTCTCTATTTTCACATACCGTCACTAATTACGTCTTCTATATGGTAATGACACGCTGCGCTGTGATGTGTTACCGTCGACAGATAACCATATCACGAATAAGACTAAAAAAATTTCATTTTCATTTTTAAAAGTTAAAATACATCCGGTAAATGTGAAGAAAGGTAGTTAATTCGCATTTTATGTCACTTATTGTATTCTCAACTAACTTCCATGTTGTGAGGCCATGTTGTGAGGCCGTTCCCGTATGAAAATAATTCTTAGGCCTGGATCCCGCGTACCAAAAAAAAGTTTATTAATAGCAAGCTGAAGATTTATTAATAGATTAACGGTGTCTAGTCGAACAAACTTTCATGTACGGGAACACTGGAACAGGAAAAGTTTTAATATTGTGGAACAGTTTAAAAATTTGGAACGTCAGATTACGAAAACTCCCATATTTTGTTGGACAGAACATCCAATTGATTTGTTAATTTGTTACCCATTCATTAAACTCTCTTGCAAAAATCAGCCAATCAAACCAACATGATTCCTGTCATTTGACATGTTCCTCGTCTTCCACTCATTAAAATACCCAATTGGTGATAAACACAAGTCTGATTTCTGCATGAGAATTTAATGAAATGGTAACAAATAAATTAGAAGTTCTGTCCGACAAAATACATTGAGCGTTTTCGTAGTCTGGCGTTCCAAATTTTTAACCTGTTCCACAATAAAAACTTCCCCTGTTCCAGTGTTCCCATACATCAAAGTTTGTCCGACTAGAAACCGTTAAGCTATTAAAAAATTTTCAGCTTGCTATTAATCAACTTTTTTTGGTACGCGGGATCCAGGTCTATCTGATTCGGTTTCTTTGAGGATTACTGTTCAAAAAGGCCCCCTTTAAACAAATCAGAAGGGTGCCGGGCGAAATTTTTGTACAGAAATTGTTTAAACACTTTTTTTAAACAAATTCAAAAGACCACCTTTTTTGCTCCGGAAAATTTAAAGCGATTTAAAGTCTGAAAAATGCAAAAATATGCATATTGGAGGCTTGAAAACCCATAAATTATTATTTTTGAGGTTGAGAAGTGCCTAAATAGAAGTTTTAACATTCAATTCAAGGATTCTGACGAGTAATTAGCGCTTATATCAATTTAGATCGTTGTTTCTTAATTTTTAGTTATGCGAGTCTCTGTCGCACTATATGATTGGCGTATATAATTAGCACATTGGCAATACTTAATGGAATAAATAAATAAATAATTTAAAAAAACCATGTTAATAATAAATTATAAAATTTTAATAAATGGCAAGTATATGTTGGGAATTTTTGGTATAAGTACGTATAATATGTATAAGTGCGACAGAGACGCACCATCTAGTGCGACGCGCAGCGGCTTAAATCGAGTGGACACGCATAATTAACAATTAAAAAACAAAGATTTATGTTGAAATAAACCCCGATTACTTATCAGAATCTCGAAATTGGTTTTTATTATTACTACAACAATAGAAATAGTAATTCCAATTTTTCAATTATAGTTAATTCCCTCTCTGCAGTAGTAACAAAAATCCCCTGCAGCACTTATTTATCATAAAGAGGTTTATACGAAAATTCTCAATACACTGGTATAAAAATTTATGTCGATATATTTCTTAAGGGGATGGGTACGTAGTTTTTGCTCCAATGCTATCCGAATGGGATTCATTTTTTTCGAATCCTGAGAAAACTAATAGGTATTTTTGAAAAATTTAAACGCAGAATGAAAGATTACGTTATTAGCGAGGGCCGAAAGTCCCTGAGAACTTCTATAATGTTTACTTTGATAAGTTACAGGGGTGAAAACCTAGAAGAAAATTTAGTGTGATTTTTAATTTCAAATATCTCATTCTAAATAAACTTTTTATTTATTATAAGGGACTTTCGGCCCTCGGTAATAATTTAGTCTTTCATTCTGCGTTTAAATTTTTCAAAAATATTTATTGATTTTTTCAGGATTCGAAAAAAATGAACACAATGTCCGTGGTAATATTTACCAAATCTATCTTTGTCATACAACGCACTCAGTCGAATAGAATATTGTCAGCATATTTTCAGTCAGACAGTGACAATCAGTGACAATTTTAAATATTTGACATGGCATCGGGAATATTTTGAGTTTTTGATTAAATAATATTGATAGTGTATTTGATAAATAATTGATTTAAGACGTGAACTTAATAAAAAGTTTTTATTTATTTTATTTATTTATTTTATTTATTGTTTATTATTTATGGAAGATCCAAAGCAGAGAATACACCAGGATATATTCAGTGATCCAAGTATTTTGTTGTTAAAGATGTTCAACATTGTAAGCGTTCATAGTAACAATATATTATTAAATAATCACTTTATTACTTTTCTTTTTTTCTCGATTGATTATTAGTTTTTGTTGTACAGTAGATAAATTATTACAATCACTGAATACATAGTTAGTGAAAAAACTATCATATTAATTAACTGAATTAATAATTAAGGCAATTAACTATTCAAGTAACAGTTATCCAAGAACATTCAAAAGCCATCTTTAAAGTTAATGATGACATTGTCAAGTAAAGTTTACATATCCATACCAATGAGAAGTTTACTACACGTAATTTGCCGTGTAAAGACAGAAAAATACGGATAGCCGTAAAATATATGCAAATTATGTACCGATGGCCTTAATAAATTAATTTAGTTTGTTGGAGAGTTTAATTAAAGAGGCAATAAAAAATCGTAATGTAAAAAATAACCTATGTCTATTCGCAAATCGAGGATCCAATCATATCCTGCAACTAAAATTCACCAGGGGCCCCGGAGACCATTTCCGCCATGATATTCATGATCAGCATCCCCAAAAACCCTTGAGTATAGTTTGAGTTTGCACTGATTTTGTATCGAATTTCCATAAACTCCAGATGAGACCCATTATGAGTACCAGGAGCCTTCGAGACCATCGCCGTCATAATATTCGTATTCAGAGAGTCTAAAAACCCCCTGGTAGCAAAATTTAACTCATATTCGTCAATTAATTCCGAATAACAAATTTATCATTTCATCATCATCATTTTTGTTCAGGTTTCCTAAGGCTCTTACAAATCGAATCCAAAAAGTTTCATTAAGAGTCATCTAACTGCAAACATTTGTTAGGTTTTGGGCTTTTTGCTGTTTCATTTTTGCAGTCACTAAACATAAAGAAAACGAAATTCAATTCAAATTCAAAAAAGAAACATCAATCTACACGTAAATAATAAGACGATAGAACGAGTTCAGAATTATAACTATTTAGGAACAAACATTAGTGAAAGAAACGATTATACCAAAGAAATCCGAATTAAAAATAGAAAAGGCTAGAAGTGCATTCACTAATATAAAAAAAATTTATGTAGTAGAGTCCTCAGCCTAAATCTTAGAAAGCGAGTACTAAAATGTTATGTATTTTCTGTTCTTGTGTATGGTGTGGAGACATGGACTCTCAATAAACAATGCCTCAATAGATTGGAAGCATTTGAGATGTGGACGTATCGAAGAATGCTGAGAATCTCCTGGACAGACAGAATAACCAATGAGGAAGTACTAAGGAGAATACAGAACAGCAGGGAGATACTGGATTTCATCAAAATAAGAAAACTGCAATACTTGGGTCATATAACACGTGGTGACAGATATGAACTCCTAAAATTAATTATGCAGGGAAAGATTCAAGGAAGACGCAGCATAGGTAGGAGAAAAATGTCCTGGCTGAGAAATCTCAGAGAATAGTTTGGATGCAGCTCAACTGAACTCTTTCGGGCTGTAGTGTCAAAAGTGAAAATAGCAATGATGATTGCCAACCTTCGTCGCGGAGATGGCACGTAAAGAAGAAGAAGCTGTTTCATTGCGTCGTCTACATAAAGCGGTTTATACGGAACCTTTTAAAAATTTATTTCCATATATTTATTAATGAAATAATTTAGTTGTTGGAGAGTTTAATTAAAGATTCAATAAAAAAATCGAAAAGTTAACAAATAACCGCTGTCTATTCGCAAATCGAGCGATTCAATCATATCCTGCAACTAAAAATAGAGATCCAAGTCACCTGTGGACGGTGGACTGTGGACCATAGAAAGTGGCACAAGAATCGAAAGCGTCGCGAATCGCATTCGCTTACGTCGAATTTCAATTGTTTCAGCTGCGTTTCAACAACGAATCGCAAATTTGATCGCGATTTGAATATCAATATCAGGACAACAACACACTGCAGAAGCTACTTCAAAGATCACGGGATTTTAACACTTCCTTCTTTATACATATTTCAGAAATTGTTTACTTTGTTTAATTCGTAAACATTGACGTCATTCCAGCAAATCATGATTACTCCACCAGAAATTCTACCTTTGATGTCTATTTACCGATCAGTTAGTAAAGAAATCTATAATATTTTATATTCTTCAAAAAATATATATAATAATCTTCCTTTACAACTTAATTTTGCAAAAACTTTCGCTAAGTTCCGTATCTCAACAACTTTGACAAAAGCCTATCTATTTGAGAGACCATCAAAGCACACAATATTTTTACAAGAAAAGATTGGATCAAGCTCTCCCTAGAGAATAGGAACGAGAAACAACGGAACATTTTTACAGAACAATAGCAAATGGAGTACGTAAAGCGACACAAGAAACTTTAGGTATCACAACGAAAAAGCGAGAAATTAGATATTACTGGTGGAATGATGAGCTAGAAGAAATAAAATACATAAAGAGGAAGTATACGATAAATGGCTAAATGACAGATAAAACGTGAATAAAAATGCAAATATCAGCAAGCCGGTGGTGCCACATTCAAAACCGAAGTAATGAACGACAAAAATCAACAATGAGAAGTCAAATGTCAGGAGCTGGACATGTACCTCGAAGGGAGAAAATCTAGAGAAGTCTGGAGATTTATAAAGAATGTAAGAACCAACAAAATAGAAGAAACTGGTCACCGTAGAGCCAATCAATATAAACGGGGAAGAGACCAAAAAAGGGATGCCCACAGAACTACTAAAATATGTTACTGACAAACTGGAAAAAATAACAATAGTATTTAACAATAGTAACAGATTTTTTTTAAATAGAGATCGGCTACCACCTATATAAAAAGAAGGATGGATAACAGATATAGGTACATAAGAAAGGTAGTAAACAAGAGCCAAATAACTACAGATGTCTTTCCGTAACTAGCACAATAAGGTTGCCTGGCTACTAAAAAACTATGGCAAGGATGCTGTGTATCACCAGTATTATTCAATATACCTATACACCAATAAAGCCCGAAGAATGAAAAAAGAAGTGCAATGGAATAAAGTTACCTATAGGATATACTTACCATACTATATACACGCTACACTCTGCAGATGACCAAAATGTAATTGCATAGGATAAGGAAGATCTTGAATATATGGCAAGGAAACTAATACAGGGTATACAAAATGGGGTCTGGAAGTAAATGCCCAAAAAACACAATACATAGATTGGTATTGCGTAGGAAGGGAAGGAACGAAGAACCTGAACCTGGAATAGGAGACAATTGCAAGTCGCAATGAATATGTATATCTGCGAATAGAACTAAGGAGTATAGGACTAAAGGAAGAAAATATTAAAGAGATAATAGTAAAGGGAAGAAGGTGATACAAGCCCTGAAGTTGTTGATGAGGCAAAAAATATCAAAGAAAATAAAAAACGAATTTACAACACAATATTAAAACCAGTATTACCCTATGGAGCTGAACTCTGGCAATTAACCAAGATGTACTGTACAACGCTAAATTACTAGACACTGAGGTGAATTTTGGAGAAGGTCAACAAGAAGATCTAGACTAGAACGCATAAACAACGACGTTAGACCAAAAATGGGAATAGAAAGAACAATCATAGACATCATCGAAAGACAACAGCTAGTATGGTACGGGCACGTAAGACGAATGAAGGATATAAGAATCCCCAAAAAGTGTTAGAATGGACCCCCACAGAAAAACGAAAACGAGGAAGACCAGCAATCACACGAATGAAGGGCATCTCCAAGGCGATGTCGGGGGAAGAAGTTTGAGAGATGAAGACTGCCACAATAGAAAGGTGTGGCGATATTTCCTCTAAAATATGCATAAAACTATGGCGGTAAAGCCCAATAAATAATATTCTTTAAGTTCGATCTTTTATCGAAGGTTGGAAATCATCATGGCAATGCGGACCCTGTTGACTGCCGCTCTAAATAGCTCTGCACTACTGCATTCGAACCATTCCCGTAAGTTCTTAAGCCAGGATGTTATTCGTCTTCCCACATTTCGCTTCCCTCGGATTTTGCCTTGCATAATAAGTAATAATGAGTATTTTTGCCCTCTCACCACATGTCCCAAGTACTCCAGTTTTCGTCTTTTGATTTTTTTTTATAGCCTTTTTTCTATTCGAAATGTCGAATAAAGGCCTCTTCCATTTCTCGCCATTCATCTCTGTTGTGTGTGAGGCGTTTCCACATTGGTCCTGCGACTCTTTTGATGTCATCGCTCCAGCGCATTTGAGGTCTTCCTCTTGGTCTCTTCGCTTCGTACGGTCGCCAGTTTCCAACTTTCCAGAAGTTGGAAACTGGCGTCTTTTGATAGTTAGTATTATTTCCGGTTGATTTCCTGTCCTTCTAGTTACTTCCACGTTCGAAATTCTTTGAATCCATGATATTCGTAGGATTCTTCTTCAACACCAAAATTCAAAGGCGGCCAACTTATTCAAATGGACTTGTTTCAATAAAGAAGAGTAGAGAACACGTAACATCGAAGCATCTTTAGGCGTAGTTCTAACCTTATATCCCGACAACAAAGAAACTTTTTAAATTTAATGAATGATGCACGTGCTATTTCAATGCGTGTCTTAATTTCTTTGGTTTGGTCTACATTTGATGTTATCCATGTTCCTAAGTATTTGTAGTTATCCACACTCTCAATTACAGTATCTTCAATAGTTAATTGGATATTTGCGTGTGCTGATTTAGCTATGATCATGCATTTAGTTTTCTTTAAATTCATCTTCAGTCCGTACCAGTAGAACCACTCTCCGAAAAATTGGAAGTAGAATCTGTAGTCGCGCATGGCGACCGCGCAATGTTCTTAGTCGCTTTTGCCCCACTCTTGCATTGGTGCCCCGTATCCACCACTGTTGAATTATCAATTGCGTACCGCCGGTATTACTTCTTGAGATCAAAGTGCCGACAGAGAAGTGGTTTTACTGTCCACATTAAAAAGTTATGGAGACAGCACGCAACCCTGACGGGCCTCTCTTTGTATTTTGATATCTTGGGGGTCCTGGTTGTCAACTCTTACCTTGGAAGTTTGATTCCAATATATGTATATTAGATATAATTTTCATCTCACGAATGTCAATATTTTTGCTTTTTAATATATCTACAAGCTTTTTAGGTCGAACTTTATCAAATGCCTTTTTAAACTCTACAAAACATAAGTAGATATCCTAATTCATGTCCATGCATCTCTGGGCCAGCACATTCAAGCCGAACAAAGCATCTCGTGCGCTCATACCATTTCTAAAGCCAAATTGTGTGTCACTGATTTCATATTCGAGAGTTTTAACAATTCTGCTGTGTATTATTTTCAACAATGTTTTTAAGTATGTGACTCATTAAGATATTATTCTGTGATCCGAGCAGGTTGTTGCACTTGGCTTTCTGGGAATTGCTACAAAGGTCGATTGCAGCCATTGTCTGGGGATTGTGGTAGTCTGATATATTAGATTAAAGAGTTCAACCATTACATCAATACCATCTTCATCAATAAGTTTTAATAATTCGATGGGCACATCATCTGATCCAGTAGCTTTACCCTCTTTCGTGTTTTTAATGGCATAGATGACTTCTCTTAATATTGGTGGTCCGGTATCCTCGTGTGATTTCTAATGACAGTTTAACTCTTTCATCATTAAATAGTTGTTGGATGTAATTGGTCCAGTGACACAATCTCTCCTTCATGTCAGTAATAATATCCCCTTTATCATTTTTAAGGGTATTCGTACTTGTGCTTTTTCTAGAACCTATCACTTCTTTGATTTTTTTGTGTAAATTAAAGCTGTCATACTTTTTATCCAGGTCTTCTATTTCTCTGCATCTGTCGGAGAGCCACCTCTCTTTTGCCTCTCGAATTTTCTTTCTGACGTTTCTCTGAATTTCTTTGTATTTATTCGGGTCTTTTGTTTTATGTTTTCTTCGTTCTTCCATAAGTTCAAGAATTTCTACTGTCATCCAAGGTTTTGTTGTTTCTCCAAGTGGTTTGAGGGTTTCTTTTCCAACTGACACTAAGGCATGTTGAATTTTTCCCCATTTTTGGTCAACAGTCAGAGTTTCCGCGCTATCTTCTTTGACTTGACAATAAATAATAAACTATCTTTATAATTAACTATTCGAATTGCAATAAATAAGCTTCAGAACAAAACTATCTTTAGTAATGCCCTATAATAAAGAAAAATATGACATACTTCACCTTGTCATGCAAGGTAAAATAATGGGAAAAAGAAGTGTGGGCCGCCGTACAACTTCTTGGCTTAAAAACCTACGCCAATGGTTTGGGAAAACTAGCACTGAACTATTTCGTGCGGCTGTAAATAAGACAATGATTATTAATATGCTGCGCAACATGAGAGCCAACGATCGACAAGCGGTCTCGGCACCTTAAGAAGAAGAAGAGTAATGCCCTGTAGAAAAAGTATCATATGTTTTCAGAATTGCATTTCATCTAAGGCATATCAGGATCGTACAACTCGCATATAAAACGACCATTAGAAAGTTATTCAAATTTTTTTAATGTTGTACAATAACAACAAACCATCGGCATAATTCTCTCGAGATAATCGCTTGTCTGACACTTGTTAATGCCCTCTTGAATGAACCCTTCGTTATTTTCTCTTCTTTGTATGTATGTATATGGACGTGTATGCACGTTTATGCAGGTACATAGTAAGAGTACACGCGTTTAGATAAAATGCCACGCGGGCTGCGAACATACGAATCCTGAGAGCAAAATAATCGATATAGACTAGTCGTCAGCGGTAAATTTATTAGAAGTCAATTCAGTTATTTACAAAATCTACATCTCTTTGTCCTTACCATTATTCCATCCAAAACACAGGTGAACGAAAAATATTTTTTTTGAGTCTTTTATTTAGTAAATATTTTCTTTTTGTATACATTTTAAAATTAAGCAGAAACTCCATAAATATCCAATAAATAAAATTTGCGTTTGTACCTTTATACAGAGTGTGTCAAAGAAAAGAGTCCACCTCGATATTTGGCAGTATTTTTTAGATTTTAAGGAAATAAAAAACAGGTCAATTTTTGATCTAAGGGGACACATTTTTACGGTACATACATCTGTCATTTGTCAACCCCCTCCCTTCCACTTCCCCCACCCCTTATTTTTAAATAAGGAATAGGGGTCGTGTAGTAGCTTATTTGAAAGGTTATTCAATTCTCTATTCAGTAATATTAACATTGACACAATCATTTACACAGGGTGTCCAAGAAACATTATTTTGAATTAAATTAATTGACAAAAAAGAAGAATGTATGTAATTTATTTAACTCAGAATACATTCTATTGCTGACAGAAAACAGAAAAAAATATTTCTTTGATAAATAAACATTGTTTGTTGCTTAAATTTAATATTCAACCTACCAAGAGGCAGGTGGGTGGCAGCTTGAACATTGAAATTAAGCTAAAAGAAATGTCTATTTATAAAAAACATTTTTTTCTGTTTTGTGACAGCAGTAGAATGTATTTTGAATTAAATAAATTACATACATTCTTCTTTTTGTGTCAATTAATTTAATATATTTTTTTCTTGGAAACCCTGTATAAATAATTATGTTAATGTTGCTATTACTGAATAGAGAATTGAATAATCTTTCAAATAAGCTAGCACACGACCCCCATTCCCTATTTAGAAATAAGGGGTGGGGGAAGTGGAAGAGAGGGGGTTGACAAATGACAGATGTATGTACCGTAAAAATACCTCCCTTAGATCCCCCTTAGATCAAAAATTGACCTGTTTTTTTATTTCCTTAAAATCAAATAAATACTGCCAAATATCGAGGTGGACTCTTTTCTTTGGCCCACTCTGTATAATGAAAAATAAATATGCGGTAAATATGCGACTTTTTGAGGATCCGTTATATTAAAAGATGCAAGAGAGGGGTGAGACGACTGTGGGTGCGAACCGGGAAGTGGAAGACTGACATGGAAGTTTGCGTGTGAGCATTGCACGTCGCGAGGCCTAAAAATGTCTTCCTAAATTTGTAAAAATGACGTGGACCCTTTTTGCTATATTTGTAGCGAATTCGTTAAAGTGACAGCTCCACAAGAAAATTAAAAGCAGTTCTTCTTAACAATGGAAATAAATTTCCATATCTTCCTCTGACTAATGGTCGCTGCATATTATCATACATGTAGCGTTTAGTTTCCGAAAAATATGATTTAATGGTTTTAAATATAAACAATTCACACTGTCTGGAACGTATCGTAACAAACACTTTTCAGTAAAATAATATTTTTCGGAGACTAAACGCTACGTGCATGATAATGTGCAGCGATCTTTATTCTGTAATAGTCGAAGAAAATTACGAGAACGTTAAAATGGTGCATCAAGTTTTAAAATATGAAGGCCTGGCCAGTGATAGAGGATTTCAAAATGGTTGGTTTTCTAGTGGGAATGCAAGGCGGAGACACTAAATATCCGTGTTGCCTTTGCTTGTGGGACAGTATAGCCGATACACTATCAGCAGCACTAATTCTCATCGGAGCGAGTTTCAAATATGGAGTCCATCATGCTTTAATGCCTGCATTGCATATAAAATTAAGTCTCATGAAGTTATTAAAGGCTCAGTTCGTAAAGGCTCGTAGTCTAGATTCTGAGTACTTTCAATTTTTAAAATCATCTCTCTCGAAACTGTCAGAGGCTAACAATCACAAAGAGCTTACTTCTAATATGCTTGACAGCTTCAAAATCATGGGTTGCAGGATGTCTCTTGTTACAACAACAGGATGGCACATGCTACATGCTAACTTGGATGAATTTAAAGACACCTTGGGTGCATAGTCAGACGTGCAAAGGGGAATGAACTTCGAACAACGGTATGAAGGACAATATAATGAGAACACGATGGGTGACTACGTTTGGGGGCTCATACGAGACAGTCCTTGTTTGCACAAAAGAAATACCAAACCTGTTCAATTTTAAAGCTTTTTTTTGTATTCCTTTTTGTATTTTTGGATTTTATATATTATGCCGTGTTTTAGAATTAAAGTTAATAAAAATATATAATTATTCAATTTTTTTTACTTTTAAATATAATTTAAATTAAAAAATTGAGATTTTTCATACAATTTGAAATTTTGTTCTGATAAGTACAAAAGCAAACTTTAGTAGATATGAATATTTTTTATTTAGGCAAAAGTAATCAAAATCAAAGGTACAGAACTCAGACTTAAAATTCAGGTTGACCTGTGTAATTCGCGAATCAATATTAATCTCATTCTTAGACATTACTTTAGACGATGTAGCTATTATTAGTAGGAGCAAGCAACGACTAATGAAAGTGTTCAAGAAAATTGATCATGAGACACGAAATGGAGGGCTTAAGACAAACGAAGGGTGTAACGTGCCCCAAAAGAGGGTGACATTTGTATAACATGAAAAGGGAATAGAATTTTGACAAGATGTTGTTATGTCATATTAGGGGATGTTACACAATGAAGGACATTGCCTAGTAGCTCAGAATCAGAAGAGATGTGGGGTGGATTTTTAAGGGGTGTTATTAGTATACTCTTATTAGCTTAAAAAAAATAAAAAAATTAAAAAAATCAAAATAAGGATGTCAAAAAAAAAATAAAATATTGGGCGCCACTTGTTACCTTAGGGGAACCAAAAATTATACAAAAAATAGAAAATAGTAAAGGAAAGCTAGATAGCTAAATCAAAATAAAACAAAAAAACATAGTCACACAGAATATACACCATATACAAAATACTTATAACGTAATTTACCTTATCTTACTCTATATATTATACTCAGCCAATTCTTTATTGTTCTTACGATACAAGAGAGAAGGAAAAGAGAAATAATAAGATTGTATTTAGCAAATTAAACATTATTTATTAAAACAAAACAAAAATGAATCTAAATTTGTGATCTCTTACGGTCTACAAATAGAGATCGTGATTACAAAAAAAATAAAATAGAAAGTTTACAAAATATACCTTGTTTATCAGCCCTGATTTTGCGATTTCACTTCACTAATACTCTGGGCTAATTAGCAAAATTCATGGAAAAGTTATTTACCAGCAATTTTATTGCTGGAATCGAATTATAAGATCCTATATATTAATAATATAGGTATGCAAAGTCCGCAGATAGTGTGCTACTTTTTTTATAAACAAAATGACGCCGACAAATCGTATTTTTTCAATTATTGCTCTATAACTCCGAAAATTTTAACTTTACAACAAAAACACCCAAATAAAAATTCACCGAAATTAAATTCTGCATAGAGATATGTTTTTCACGATTTGCTCCGACGAAAATTTTCCTCGGAAAATGCGGGTTTTCCTAACAAAAACTATAATTTTCAAATAAAGTTTTAGGTAAGTAATTATTAATCGATAATTAAATAACTTAGTGACATCAAAGATTTCTTAGTATAGATTGTAATTCCAGAAGCCGGTGAAAATTAAACGAATATTTTAGCAACAATTCAATTGTTAATTAACAATTTACGATCGCAATAATAACCAAAATAATCATGATACATTGATCAAACTTATAAAGATTATAAAGATGAGATGCTTGTTTAATATTTTATCGACAAAATATAAATTTTTCTTTTTTTTGCATATTCTTTAAATTTTGAAAAAAAAATAGTTATAATACGTTGGTCTAATTAGTAAAGTACAAAGAAAGGTTATTTACCAGCAATTTTATTGCTTTAATCGAATTATAAGATCTTATATATTATTAATATAGGTATGCAAAGTCCACAGATAGTGTGCTACTTTTTTTATAAACAAAATGGCGCCGACAAATCGTATTTTTTTCAATTATTGCTCTATAACTCCGAAGATTTTAACTTTACACCAAAAATACTCAAATAAAAATTCACCCCAATTTAATTCTACATAGAGGCATGTTTTTCCCGATTTGCTCCGACGAAAATTTTCCTCGGAAAATGTGGGTTTTCCCAACAAAATCTCGAATTTTCAAATAAATTTTTTGGACCAGTAATTATGTATCAATAATTATATAGCTTGGTGAAATAAAAGCTTTCTTGGTATAGATTATAAATTCAGAAGCCGGTTAAAATGAAACGAATATTTTAGCAACAATTCAATTGTTAATTAACAATTTACAGTTGCAATAACAACCAAAATAATCATGAGACATTGATCAAACTTAGAAAGATTATAAAGGTGTGATGCCTATTTAATATTTTGTCGACAAAATATAAATTTTTCATTTTTTTGCATAATCTTTAAATGTTTAAAAAAAATTGTTATAAACAAATTAACATTTCTTAGAAATTGTTTATTATATTATAATTTTAAAAAATACTTAAAATGCGTATTTCATAGGTCTTGAAAATGAATGCTTTAAAAAAATTTTCCAACCATTTGCAAAAAAGTTAGGAAACAGCAAAATAAATATACGATATCTCCATTGTTTATAATTTGTTTTAATTGTTTCAAAGCTTAAAAGTGAGTCTATGGTACAATCTAATTACTCACAAAGAATGTCAAAAATTAGTGCAATGGTTATATTTTAATCAAAGATTAAAAAAATCTTTTTTTTGTAATTTTTAGCGCGAAAGTAGGCTTGATACAGAGCCGGAGATAAAATGTTCACTCGAAGCGACTGACACGCTTAAACTCGCGCGAGTTGTGTATGTGGGCGGGTAGCTACGGTACTGTATTATTCTACTTTCGCGCGTGTAAATTACAAAAAAATATATTTATAATCTTTAATTAAAATATAACCATTAAGCTGATAATCGATATTGTTTTATAAATAATTAGCTTGTACTTTAAACTCACTTCTACGCTTTGAAAGAATTAAAAAAAATTATTAACACCGTAGTAATAGTATGTTTACTTTGCTGTTTCATAACTTTTTTGCAAATGGTTGCAAAAAAGTTTTAAAGCATTCATTTTCAAGATATTTGAAATGCGCATTTTAGCTATTTTTTAAAATTATAATATAATAAAAACTTTCTGAGAAACGTTAATTTGTTTATAACTATTTTTTTTAACATTTAAAGATTATGATGCAAAAAAATAAAAAATTTATATTTTGTCGACAAAATGTTAAATAGGAATCTCATCTTTATAAGATTTCAAAGTTTGATCAGTGCATCATAATTATTTTGGTTATTATTGCGACCGTAAATTATTAATTAACAATTGAATTGTTGCTAAAATATTCGTTTAATTTTCACCAGCTTCTGGAACTATAATCTAAACCAAGAAGGCTTTTAAGTCACCAAATTATTTAATTATTGGTAAATAATTACTTATCTAAAACTTTATTTGAAAATTACAAGATTTTGTTGGGAAAACCCGCATTTTCCGAGGAAAATTTTCGTCGGAGCAGATCGGGAAAAACACGTCTCTATGCAGAATTTAATCACGGTAAATTTTTATTTGAGTGTTTTTGTTGTAAAGTTAAAATCTTCGGAGTTCTAGAGCAATAATTGAAAAAACACGATTTTCGGGCGCCATTTTGTTTATAAAAAAAGTAGCACACTATCTGAGGACTTTGCATACCTATATTATTAATATATAGGATCTTATAATTCGATTCCACAATAAAATTGCTGGTAAATAACTTTTCCCAAAAATGGCCTATTCTCCGATAATCAGCCCAGACTATAAAGTCACTAATTGATACAACGAAGGTACATCAGGTTATCCATAGTTCATTAAAAAAACTCCATATTCATAAAAAAACTTTTATAGAAAAATTCAGCATTGTCAAAATAAATTAGCACTTACTCGAACAAAAATATATAAAAAAAAAGAAGTTCATTAACGGAATCAAATAATACTAGCAAACTGTAGGCTTTAACTGGGGTGTTGAACTAGTAACATAAAAAGAAAATTTCCTCTGCATAATTCCTGGATCTGACTGCATGTAAACAAATGATATCAAAAGGGGTAAACAATATCGACAATCGCCTAATAGCAGCTAAAATTGCCGGAGTTCCGTTGTCACGCAATGCATCGCCGGGCTGAGTTCTATCAGCCGGCCGAAGAACTTGTAACTACATTTTACTTTCACTAAGGTAGAACTGACTGCAACTCCAAACTAAATTTCACTTGATGACGACTATAACAGAACTCTCTGCCAAACAAAAACTCCATGACGCCCCTAACAGAACTCTACTTGAAGACGGACCTAACAGAACTAACTGTACCGATCTCCACTCTAATCTCCAAAATTCAACGCCCTTTCCAGAAATCATTCAATCTTCCTACCAACAATTCAACGACCAATTAACCGACTTGACACTCAATCAATCAAACTTTTGTCCAATAAAAAATTGTAAATCACGCTCTGGGTTAAGCCCTCTAACGCATACCAAAACAGCTCGACCAATCACAAAAAAAAAACAAACAAGCAGATTTCAATATTTCGTACCACCTAATTTTCTCACAAAAAAAACGCTTACTTGGACGTATTCACAGCTAAGGCCCGTTCTCACATGCGTCATCAAAAAGAACACTTGTTGGATTATATAAACACACTCAGAGGCACTCCAAGACTTTATCTCTACTTATGGAATTTATTGTATAAACGTTATTCGGCTCTAAAATAAATAAAACTCGGACTCTCTGTCGGTAAAAACAATTTACTGAAAGATTTATGGCTCTAATTTCTTTGACGGCAAACTTACCAGCGCGTAGACACAGATTATAAATTCGACTATTCGTGAGAATCAAGAATGAATTACGTAATACGAAAGATTTGTGAGAACTTCGATTCTTCGATAAACAAATATAAGTTTAACGAATCTAACATACAGTGCGTAGCGAAAGTCGGTGATTAGAAAATACTAAAGACCTTTGCACCCGTTACAAGGGCATGACCCAACACTTGACAATGAACATAATGTCGCAATAGACAACTATACCATTGAACGTGTGGATGCCTTCACATATCAGGGCACAGAAATAAATCAGAAGAATTCTGTAAGCAGCGAAATTAATGCACGTATTTCCAGTGGGAATACCACTGGAAATACCAGACCAGAAATACAAGACCAGTAGTAACCTATGGTTGTGAAACCTGGGTAATGACAAAAAAACATGAAGCACAACTCACAACTACATTAGAGAGAAAGATACTGAGAAAAAATATATGGCTCGGTACAAGAGGAAGACGATACATGGAGAATCAGGAGAAACGACGAGGTTACTGAATTAAATGGAGGGTATGATATAAGATTTGTGAAAAGTCACAGACTCTCATAGCTGGGATATGTCCAGAGAGAAGAAGATGCAAAAACAGAAAAGAAAATATTACAGTGGAAGCCGACAGAAAGACGAAAAGAAAAGGAAGGCCCATAACGAGATGGTTATAATGACGTGGAAGACGACCTGAAAACCGTGAATATAAGAAAATGGAAGAGAAGTGCACAAGAGAGATCTGAGTGGAAGGACATACCCAGACAGACAAAAACCTATCCAAGGTTATGATACCAACAGAAGTATTGCTAGGAAATGTGAACTGCTAACTCAAAGTTTTACTGGTGTTTTTTCAAAGTTTTACTGGTGTTTTTTTCAAGTTATATTCGTAAAAGCTTACGTTAAAACTAAGTCTTCAGTTAACTCGATTACAATCAGAATCGAGTAAAATTGTACAAACGACTGTCCGTCTACTACATACTGGCGAGTACGCGTAAATGATCGTTGTCTCTCTATTGCGAACGCATAATCGCCAGCCAGAGTCTTATCCTGACCGGCCCAAGCCAGCACGAACAACCCGAACGCATTGCTTTATTTTAAACTCGACTTTATGGCCGATCCAATGCGAAGATAGCTTTCAACGAATGCTTTACCATCCTAATGGAGTGCCATAACTCTGGCCATTCTTTTTGCATAAAAATCGATGATGGGTAACTACTAGCTGAATGTCTCAATCTTCGTTTTATGTAAAATATATTTAAAGGGAAATCGAAGTCGAAGAAGATTTTATCTTCGGACTCTCTCGTTTTTCTCCCGATCGGCTGGCTCCATGTCTACTTGCCAATATCCACTCTTTAAATCGAATGTGGAGAACTGGAGAGAATATCCAATGTATCGTCTATTCTGGGCAAAGGATAACTATCTTTTTTTTGTAACCGCATTGAGCTGGAGGTAGTCAATCCAAAACTGCGTTGAACCATCTTTCTCCTTTACCAGAACTACTGGTGATTTCCATGGATGTCCATGTCCATTGACGGTTCAATTACCCTTTGTTTGTCCATATCCTTGATAATCTCTTCGGCTTCATCTCTTTTCGCAAATGGAAGTCGTCTAGCCCGTTATCTGATTGGCTAAGCGTCTCCGGTATTTATTTTATGCCTTACTATGCTTGTTTTACACTTATCCTTCTTATCAATAGCAAAATCGTCTTGAAATTTTATCAGGATAGACCTCACTTTTTCCATTCATTCATAATCAAGATCTTGGCATTTTTCAATGACCACCTCAACAACTTCCTTTGGATACTTAGACTTTGATGATTTCTCATTGGCATTCATAGAGCAAATTGAAGCCACGGAAACACAATGCCCGATCAAAGTTCTTCTCAACTTTATAGCAGTTTCCTTTAAATTCAGAAATCTTACAGGGACGATATCTCGAACTCTTACCAAAGCTTTTGCCGTTAGGAACTCGACATTGTCCACATCTTCGACTATCCTTAAACTTTCCTCTCGGCAGTGTCCATCAAGCCTGGTCATCAGAATTTTCTCACTATTACCGGGTATGATTACGTCGGATGTAGTTAGTAAGCTGATGACATCTTCTTTGTCGTCGTGAAAGGGCAACTCTTCACCATTCATCTTGAGTACTCCATTTTGAACATCCAATACAACCCCAACTTTTCTCAGTACATACATACGTCCATCCCTAATAGTCCAT
This sequence comes from Diabrotica virgifera virgifera, assembly GCF_917563875.1. NCBI lineage: Eukaryota > Metazoa > Arthropoda > Insecta > Coleoptera > Chrysomelidae > Diabrotica > Diabrotica virgifera. Next base: position 204,318,256 of record NC_065449.1, on the reverse strand, counting down.
GTGGTGAGACCGCTCCCGTCTAAAAAACATTTCTAATTCAGTTTCTCTGCGGATTCATATTCAAAAATTCTAAGCAAGAAAGGTATCTTGTGATTTTTCTCAAAAATTGACAGTTTTCGAGTTTAGGCGATTTAAAATCTAAAAAATGCGAAAATACGCATTTTTGAGGCTTAAAAACTCATATTTAAATTAGTATTTTTGAGGGTGCCAATAACTTGGATTAAAGTTTAAACACTCCTTTTCAAGACTCCGAAGAGTGATCGGGTCTAACTTCATTTTAGACCGTAGTTTTTTAATTGTTAATTATACGTGTCCATCCGGTTTTTTTGCCGGTGCGGCGCGCACTATTTTCAAAAATCTCCTACATATTTTCCTCCGAAAAATATTTTTTCTAGATTCTTTGGGACATTCTAAATAAAATAAGTTTCTTGACATTTTTCTCAAAAGTTACTAGTTTCAAAGTTATAAGCGATTTAAAACGCGAAAATGTGTTTTTTTTTGTCATTTTTCGGATTTTAAATCTCTTATAACTTTAAAACTATTAACTTGTAAGAAAAATGTCAAGAAACTTATTTTATTAAGAATGTCCCAAAGAATCTAGAAAAAATATTTTTCGGAGGAAAATAGGAGATTTTTGAAAATAGTGCGCGCCGCACCGGCAAAAAAACCGGATGGACACGCATAATTAACAATTAAAAAACTACGGTCTAAATTGAAGTTGACCCGATCACTCTTCGGAATCTTGAAAAGGAATGTTTAAACTTTAATCCAAGTTATTGGCACCTTTAAAAATACTAATTTAAATATGAGTTTTTAAGCCTCGAAAATGCGTATTTTCGCATTTTTTAGATTTTAAATCACCTATAACTCGAAAATTGTCAATTTTTGAGAAAAATCACAAGATACCTTTCTTGTTTAGAATGACCCAAAAAATCTAAAAATATATTTTTTGGAGCAATAAAAGGTGATCTTATGCATTTGTTTAAAAAAATTGGTTACACAATTTCTGCCCAAAAATTCCGTCCGGCACCCTTCAGATTTGTCAAGGGGACATTTTTGAATATGAATCCGCAAAGAAACCGAATTAGAAATGTTTTTCAGACGGGAGCGGTCTCACCACATGGACTATAATATGAACTCGTCGAGGATCTCGGCAATTAATACTTGGTGTTTAACTGTGGTCTGGCCAATGGATACTGACATATTAACCTCTCCATATGTATTAATTAGCTCAATAATCGCTGTTCTAACCGATACTGTTGCAGGTGACAATTTTTCAATTGTTATATTCGCAAAAGCTTACATTAAAACTCTTCAGTTGACTGGATTATAATCAGAATCGAGTAAAATTGTACAAACGACTGTCCGTCTACTACATACTAGCGAGTACGAGTAAATGATCGTTGTCTCTCTATTGCGAACGCATAATCGCTAGCCTGCGAGTCTTATCCTCACCGGCCCAAGCCAGCACGAACAACCCGAACGCATTGCTTTATTTTAAAGTCGACTTTATGGCCGATCCAATGCGAAGATAGCTTTCAACGAATGCCTTACCGTCCTAATGGAGTGCCATAACTCTGGCCATTCTTTTTGCATAAAAATCGATGATGGCTAACTACTGGCTGAATGTCTCAATCTTCGTTTTATGTAAAATATATTTGAAGGGGAATCGTCGAAGAAGATTCTATCTCCGGACATATTTACCGGTTAAATGCCGGGAGGTACTGTTATGTATGAATATTTTAAGACTGATATAACCGAACCGGAGTTTGAGCCCTTAAGATAAGTGCATTTTTGCTTGCGAAACTTTTATTATTTTTAAATATTTTTTCTCTTTTCGGTGCCTGAAAGCATTTTAAAGTATTACTCACTTGGATATTTTTAAAAAAGTACTTTAGAATTTTCATTTTTAAAAAGTTAGTCATACACAACCACCATTCTAATGCATAGTTCCTTTTAGTTGTCTGCGCCTCTGGGCAGCTTATTTAATATTTGTTCGAATTTTTAACAAACATTGACGTTAAGCTCTTCCTGTGTTGCATTATCTAAGTAGAAAAGGAATATGTGGAAAAAAATATTATTACAAAGTATCTAACAAGTTAAAATAGTGAAAAATGCCCCCACCGAAAATAAAAATACTAGGTTGTTCTGCATCAAAAAGTATTCGACCATACGTCCATGATTCGACCAAAACAATTTTTAGACCCATGACCCCCCAAAAAATGAAAACGTATTTTTTCGGTTTTTTGTGATATCTTGGGTTCTAATCGTAATAGAAACTTATTACCAGATTAAATGACCACTTCGATTTCAGTATCTTTAGGAAACCGACACAGACTGACCATGTCATACCACCATCTTCTAACCACCATACGTCACAAAAATTTTCCGCCTTTCACAGTTACATACACCGTCTTGAAACCATTCCCTTATCACAAGCCAATTACAATAAAAAATTAAATATACTTCGTCAAAAAGCCTTCAATAACGGTTAGCTCAAAAGACAGCTTAAGGTCTTAAGGCATGCTGCGTTCCCTAGGGATTTGACAACCAAACCTACTTATGCTTCTATACCTTTCCACCAAGATAGGCTATCTGGGGATATTGCAAGTATTATCAAAAGATCAGTAGATAACATCCAAATTTATTAAAGTATCCAACAAAGGACAATTTCTATCCAATTCCAAAGATAGTATCAACTACATGAATCGTAGTGGTGTTTATAGACTACAATGTTCTGACTGTGATGCTACTTACATAGGAAGAACTTGTAGATCACTTGCTTCTCGCTCTCTTGAACACACCAAAAGAGAGAACACTTATACCTTTTCTCAACATCTTAAACATAAAAATCATATAACCCATAACCCATTCAACATATAAAAATCATACTTTGAATATCCCAGATGATGTCTCTCTACTTCACAACATCCCACAGAAAGACTTCTTAAAATTGGACTTGTACGAGGACCTAGAAATAATCAAAGAAAAACAAAAAAGTCCGAACTGTGTCAACCGCCATGTTTCGTTCAATCGGGACTTCCAACCACTCCATCGACAACTGTTTTCTTAACACATTTACAATATTACTTTCCACCTCCTTTTACTGCTTCATTCACATGTTCACATTCACACTTTTCACACTTATAATTGATTTGGTACAATCCACAATAATCTCCTTTTCATCTTCACCCATCAAACCATTTTCATCTATCCATAACATACATATAAATTACTGATATCATCATCCACACATATCCACATTATCTAAATTCTCACCCCATCTATTCAATCTGTCATTACCAACATATAACACTCATCTATATTAAAACCAAATCAAAAAGTCTTATTTTTTTCTGGGTCCCGTTTATGTTCCATTCTCATTAATTTCCTGATAGACATCTCATACCCATCCTCTCCTCCCCCTACTGTCAACTTCATCTTATGACGGTTTGGTTTTAAACCCTTAGGGTTTAGGTAGCCTAAACCCGCAGGCTACCCTCTTAGGAATTAGTCACCTAAGTCTGAGCTTGTGTTTTCTTAATGACACATCCCCTAGAGATTATTTAAGACATTTTTACACTGCAGTCACCCCTACTCTTTTCTGTTACACAAATTCCAACAGCTACCAATAAATTAAATAAATTCGATAACTTTAAATTTTATATTACTGAATAGAGAATTAAATAACCTTTCAAATGAGCTATCACACAACCCCTACCCTCATTTAAAAAAATATCGATTACGTCATCACGCCCAGATGGAGTCACTAGTATTATAGACACGGTGCAACAACAATACAGGTCCATAAATTTAATCACATATTCTGGGACCAAAAATAATTCGATTGAACCTAACTTAGTACAAATATGTACATAATAAAAGTTACAGCCCTTTGAAGTTACAAAATGAAAATTGATATTTTCCAATATATCGAAAACTATTAGAGATTTCATTATCATACAACCTCTACCCTCATTCAAAAAAAATATCGATTACGTCATCGCGCCCAGATGGAGTCACTAGTATTATATACAGGGTGTAACAACAATACAGGTCCATAAATTTAATCACATATTCTGGGACCAAAAATAATTCGATTGGACCTAACTTACCTTAGTACAAATATGCACATAAAAAAAGTTACAGCCCTTTGAAGTTACAAAATGAAAATTGATTTTTTCCAATATATCGAAAACTATTAGAGATTTTTTATTGAAAATGGACATGTGGCATTCTTATGGCAGTAGCATCTTAAGAAAAAATTATAGTGAAATTTGGACATCCCATAAAAATTTTATGGGCGTTTTGTTCCTTTAAACCCCCAAACTTTTGCGTACGTTCCAATTAAATTATTATTGTAGTACCATCAGTTAAACACAATGTTTTTAAGACTTTTTTGCCTCTTAGTATTTTTTCTAAAAGTCAGTTTTTATCGAGATATTTCGAATATTTGTCAAATCCACCACATATTTGTATATGGTTAAGTACGATTATGGAGACTTAGTAATAATATGAAAATTTATTTATGATTTACATTTTTAGGGATATTTTGAACCATATTAAAAAATAAGCCACATCTGATAAAAGGTGCCTTTCCGAAAAAATACAAAGAGACAAAAAAGTTTTAAAAACACTGTGTTTAACTAATGGTACCGCAGTAATATTTTAATTGGAACGTACACAAACATTTGGGGGGTTTAAAAGAACAAAACCCCCAAAAAATTTTTATGTAAACATATTGAAAAATAAGGCCTCAATTCGATAAAAACTGCCTTATCGAAAAAATACTAAGAGGCAAAAAAGTTTTAATAATATTGAATTTAACTAATAGTACGACAATAATAATTTAATTGAGACGTACACAAAAGTTTAGGGGGGTTTAAGGGAACAAAATCCCCATAAATTTTTTATGGGGTGCACAAATTTCACTATAATTTTTCTAAGATATTCCTGCCATAAGAAAGCCACATGTCCATTTTCAATAAAAAATCTCCTATAGTTTTCAATATATTCGAAAAAATCGATTTTCATTTTGTAACTTCAAAGGGCTGTAACTTTTTTATGTGCATATTTGTACTAAGGTAAGTTAGGTTCATTCGAACTATTTTTGGTCCCAGAATATGTGATTTAATTTATGACCTGTATTTTTGTTACACCCTGTATATGCCAAAAAGTCCTACTTTAAAAATAAAAATCGACCTGTCTGAGGATTTCTCTTCAGATTTGACCATCCTCGAGATAATGAATTTATGCAACCTCAAACGTCCTCACTTATACTACAGTGTCGCGCCCGCTTGATTAGCAATTAAAAAACAAAGTTTTCGATATTGTATTGCAAAAAACTCTTCGGGATTTCATTAATCGATGTTTAAAGAATATCTACCTACCTTGGCAACATTTAAATTTTTAATCGCTTATATGTCAAAAACTATTTACCTAAGAGAAAAGTCACTAAAGACCTTTTCTGTTTGGAATGATCCAGAAAACCTAAAACAACTTTGTTCGATGCAAAAAAAAATAATTTTAGGAAAAAACCCTAATCTTTCCCCTGGCCTGGCAAGGTCTTATGCTGTTCAGAATCGCCTGTCATTGTACACATTTCTTCTAAATATCTTACTCGAACACATACTTAAATTTAAACTTTACAAGAGAAAGTTTATTTTTCCTCTAAATTTTCCCCACTTTTCGATTCACCTGGTAGATACACGTGCAGGTATGATGCCTGCCAGATGGTTTTTAGCCTTGGTGTGCTATGAATTATATCACTATACAAATTTCTAGCCTTACAGGAAGACCGTTACTCGGAGGGTTCACTAGTTCTTAAGTTGTGCTCACTACGGAGAGCAATGGATTGTATCCTCGCTCCGACCCTTGCTCCCTGATATTTATATTCGTTATATTCGTGAATTATCGCATTTAAAATAATGTATTTATGTTACATAGCGATCGATAATATAGTTTCGATCGCTATGTAAAATATATACATTATTTTAAATGCGAGAATTCATTCACGAATACCAGGGAACAAGGGTCGGAGCGAGGTACAATCCATTGCTCTCCGTAGTGAGCAAACCCTTACACTATACGGCATAACTCGATGAAAACGATCGTAAAAATGCACGAATTAAGCTTGAATTGCTTCCCCACCCACCTACTTTTTCCAACTACCTTTTTTCTCCGGAACTTTGGTCAGGAAATATTGTGTTGCTTTGTCCCATAATGTTGAAATTTATTATGGATTTTCAGCCATTTTTCGAGTTGATGTTAGGTGTACGTTTGTATGTTATTTCGGTCTTGTACCAGCAACTGATATAATATTCTATACCAGCGTTTCCCAAATGGTGGGTCGCGACCCGGTACCGGGCCAGGAAAACAAAATGCCGGGTCGCCTCGCCGTTTCACAACTTGGTTTTTAAGGACGCTCTCTGACTGACGCCAGGCTTTTCCGAGGATCAAAGCCGTAGCACCAGAATGTGCTTGGGTGCGATGTAGCATCCACAGAGGCATTAGCTGTCAAAAAACGCCACTGTTTGTAACCGAATCTATGCAAGACTGTGTAAAATGTATAAACTTCATAAAATCTGGTCCACTGAACTCAAGAGTATTCTTTGTATTGTGCGAAGAAATGGGGAGTGAACATGATCTTCTGTCACACTGCGAAGTGCGTAGGCTATCAAAAGGGAATGTTTTAAAAACACTTATTGAATTCAAGGAAGAGCTTTCAATGTTCTTAGAACAGCATCCACCAACGGCTAGGGATGCAATATTTCAATTTAAAAACAGTTTTCATGATTTCAATTGGTTAATCAAGGTGGACTATCTTTGTGATATTTTTGACTTGTTGAACAATTTAAATATGATATTACAAGGTAGCAATATAACTGTATTTAAAGTACAAGAGACGCTGGAAGCTACAACAAGAAAACTTAATTTGTGGATTTGCCGCTCGGAAAGCAGGAAATTACAAATCTTTTACAAAGCTAACAGAACTACAAAATGAGTATAACGTGAATTCATTACCGGATGAAATTCCAGCGGCTTTCAAGGAAACCTGCTAGAACTGGAGGCAAATCTGAAGGAATATTTTCCCCCCATCCACAGCAACAAAGCATGGATAAGGAATCAATTTACACTGGACGTAGAATCCCAGTAAATAGACTATCCTGTGATAGGGCACTCAAAGACATATTTGACAAGATACCACTGATAAGATTTTTGGCTGTCTTTATAAAATATATATTTTTAAAAACGATAAAGTTTTTAATTCCTTTTGTTACGACCTATAAGTGTAAGGCAGGATTTTCAACACTGATTTCCCTCGAAAACCAAATAAAATTAACATATTTTCTTCCAAATGTGAAATTTTTAGTTAACCAGGGTTACACAGACCAGGGTATGCCAAAAAAATTAGTGGGTCACGAAGGATAAGCACAAAAATAACCGGGCTACGGAAAAATAAGTTTGGGAAACGCTGTTCTATACAGCAAATCAATATTCTAACTTCAAATCGAATTCTTTCCCCAAAATGGAAGTAACTTTACGAAATTTATTTCTCAATAAATTAAAAGTGCGAAACCAACCCTATCTAATAAATTTTATCAGCTCTAACCTCGATTCTAATCCCATTTGCTACACTTGGTTTACAAGTCGATAGGCAGTATAGAGTGATGCGATGGTAGACTATTACTCCTTCCGGGCATTTAAAGTAAGTTAGTAGCGTGAGTTGTATCTTGCGAATAAAATAAATTATTGTCGATGGTCGATGGTGTTTCTCAAGTTTTACGATCAATTTAGTGCTCTGAGGAATCGACAACCAGCTGTTTACTATAACCAGGGCGGTTGTGTAAATAGGTGTTGACTGTTTCAACACTACACTGTATTATTTTAAGGCCCCTTAGGGGCTTTTGCGAAATATTGCTTTGATGAATCTACAGAAAAGTAATATTGCTATAAATTAATTTTGCTATAATATACAAATTTCCTGTATCCTTACTCGACCTTTATTTATCTTCCCAAAAAAGAAAAACACAAGAAAATGCGGCGATTACCGCACTATTAGCTTGATGTCCCATGTGCTGAAGTTGCTACTGAAAGTCATCCATAACCGAATATACTTATCATAAACTGAACATAGGCATTAATGATACGCAATTTGGGTTTCGCAAAGGCCAAGGAACGTGTAAAGCTCTTTTTTCACTTAATATACTAATACAAACATGCCTGGACGTCAACCAAGATATACTACAGTGAGGACGTTTGAGTTGGAATAAATTAATTTTCTCGAGAATGGGTGATTTTGGAGATAAATTTCGAAACAGGTCGATTTTTATTTTTAAATCACGATTTTTTGGCCTATATATCATACTAGTGACGTCATCCATCTGAGCGTGATGACGTAATCGATGATTTTTTTTAAATGAGAATAGGGGTCGTGTGATAGCTCATTTGAAAGGTTCTTCAAGTCTCTATAAATGTATGTCCGCAAATGCTTCGTTTCCAAGATACGGGTGTTAAATTTTTTTTTAAACTGCGAATTTTTTTATTGCTCAAGACCTTTTAAGCTATGAAAATTAAATTTGGTGGGTTTCAAGAGGTAGTTATTGCGCATTTTTTGGCAAAAAAATAACAATTTTATATTCATCATTGGCGCGCCTACGGGTAATGGTCTGAATTTTTTTAAAGAAAAAAATAGTATGCCACTGAGATATTTCAAATTAAAAATAATTTTTGTATTCCACGTTTAATTTATGATAAAGAACCTTTCTTGTCTTTTTTTCTTATGGTGAACCGTTTTTATGCAAAAACGTAAAATATCTTCGCGCGTATTTTTCATTTCGTAATACATTATCAAGAACTCTCCAATATAATAATGCCAAACTAGAACAATAACAGAAAATATTTCTAAAAAGATTTTAACTATGTGCAAGGCTACAACAAATGTTCAAAATTACCTCCTTTAAAGGTGACAGAGTAATTTTATATTCACCATTGGCGCGCGTACGGGTAATGGCCCGAAATTTTTAAAGAAAAAAATAGTACGCCACTGAGATATGTCAAATTAAAAATCATTTTTGAATTCCTCGTTCAATTTACGACAAAAACTCGTTTTTGTCTTTTTTTCATATGAGGTTTTTATGCAAAAAAAATAAAATATCTTAACGTTTACAAAGTATTTGAAATAAGTTTCTATGTATAATATGGAATCTACCTCGAATAATTTGTAAGCGTTAAGATGTTTTATTTTTTTTTGTATAAAAACGGCGCCGCATATGAAAAAAGACAAGAATGATTTTTTGTCGTAAATTGAACGAGGAATTCAAAAATGATTTTTAATTTGACCTTTCTCAGTGGCATACTATTTTTTTTAATTCAGACCTTTACCTGTACGGGCGCCAATGGTGAATATAAAATTATTCTGTCACCTTTAAAGGAGGTAATTAACATCTGTTGTAGCTTTGCACCTAGTTAAAATCTTTTTAGTAATATTTTCTGTTATTGTTCTACTTTGGTATTATTATATTATTGGAGAGTTCTTGATCATGTATTAAGAAATGAAAAATACGCTCAAAGATGTTTTATTTTTTCGCATAAAAACGGTGCACCATAGGAAAAAAATACAAGAAAGATTCTTTTTCATAAATTAAACATGGAATACAAAAATAATTTTGATTTGAAATATCTCAGCGGCGTACCATGTTTTTCTTTAAAAAAATTCAGACCATTACCCGTAGGCGCGCCAATGATGAATATAAAATTGTTATTTGTTTGCCAAAAATACCTCTTGAAACCCACCAAATGTAATTTTCATATCTCAACCGGTCTTAGAGCAATAAAAAAATTGGCAGTTTGAAATAAAAATTTCAACACCCTGCATCTCGGAAACAAAGCATTTGCGTAGAGCAGACTGCCATTATTTTTTCCTCTTGATAAAAGGTATATTAATTTAAAAAGCCCCTGGAAGGGCTACAAATATAAAAACAAAACGTTTTCGCTCTGTAACAAGAGCGTCTGAAAACGTTTTGTTTTTATATTTGTAGCCCTTACAGGGGGTTTTTAAATTAATATACCTTTTATCAAGAGGAATTTTTCATTAAATTTACTTGTAATTAATGGTATACAGCTACAGGAAATTCTTTCTTGTGGACATTCTTTTTTCTTGTAGAATTATCCCTTAAAGTTTTTCATACTTATTTACTAACACCCTGTATATTGGCTTTATAAGCCCAACTACCCATTCCTCCTGCATTTACTCGTTGGGCCATATTAATGTTATTGGATAATGAAGTCATCCTCAGAGTTCCGATCCTCCATGTTTTAAAATAATTCTGTCAAAATTCCGTCCGTTCCTGGCGCTTTATTGTTTTCTAGTTTCTTTACTATTTGTACCAGTTCTTCATATAGGCTATTGATTATATTCAAAATAAGATAGCTAAAAGGAACTACAACGTTAACGGGGTTTTATTATTTCATATGGTCAATGGACATCTGTATATGAAAAAACCGCGGAGTGCTACCATTTAAAGGGGTGCGTTTTTGAGAAATGGGTGAATTAGTCCTTGGGCACAGGTTACATTAGGGTGAGTTCTATGCACTTTTGGTACAAACATACCTACATAAAAATTGTTCCTGGTGAAATTTCCTATCTAAATATTACTTTTTAAAGTCAATGATACTTTTCTTTACAAAAATATGTTCAAAAGAAAAAGCACAAAGAAACCCAAAAGAAAGAAATTTTGTTGTTTGTCCCGTAACTTTTGTCCACGAGGATATAGGTATAGACATTGCTTTACAGGAAAAATAACTACATATTTCTTCTTTAAAATGTTGTTTAGTAGAGGTAATTAGGATTTATAGTTTTCAAAATATGATTTTTCAGAATTCGCCACTCACAACAATTTTGGGCAATTTTTCTTGTTATTTCGCAAATATTGTTCTGTAACTTTTTTCTACGTAACTTTAGGTATATGCAATGGTTCACGTAATAGAAATAGAAATCAATTACCTTTAAAATGGTCTACAGTATAACGTTGTACGATTTTTTTTTAAATAGATTATGGTTTTTCAAGGTTTTATACTTTTAACGATTTTTATAATATAATATAAAAATAAAATAATATTATTATATAATATATTATATATTATATAATATTATATTATATATAGTATATTATATTATATAATACCTAATATAAAAAAAATACTATTTTTTACATTTTTTACGATTATTTTTGAACTTTCTCATAACTTTTTTTGTTCTACATTTAGGTATATATTATATTATATTATCAAAAAAGCTTATTTTGTTTACTTTAAATTGGTGTATTATAAAAAAATCTAGGATCATTTTTAAATAAGATATTATTTTTCGAAATGTAATAAGTACTTGAAACGATTTTTGATTTTAGGATTATTTTTTAAATTTCTCATTATAACTTTTTTTTCTTTTACATGAATATACTATATATTGCTCAATAAAGAGGGCTTACTTTCTGTTCTTTAAAATGGTGTATCATCTATATTTAAATAATGGAAACCGAGTGATTCTTTGATATTTTTTTACCTGTATTATTTAAAATTATTTCTTTTACAAAAATTAGATACATAAACATTAGTCTTAGAAAACATCACTTTAGTTAAAATTATTTAAACTTTGACATTTAAAATTTTTTCAAAATCAAAGTCCATCTCTTCGTTAGCATTAGCTTCAATATCTTCCTCTGACACCTCAGATATCTTAGAGTTCCCACAATTAGTACCCATGTACATGCACCCTTTGCAGAATATTGAACAACTAATTTCTATCTTCCTACAACCGCAGTTTTTTGTACATCCTTTGGTACATTTACATGCTATTTTTTCAAGCAAAGCTTGTGGTGCAGGAGCTTTGGCAGTAAATATTGGAATTAATCCATATTTTAAAGTTTGCCCGGCCGAGTCAAGTGGATCCAAAGTATTACCTATAAAAAATAAGATTCAATCATAACACACAATCACATAAAAAAGTTATAATCGTAACATTTTAAAAATAATTGATTTTTATTCCTCATACATGTACCATTGCATATGCCTAAAGCATAGATGCGTAGAAAAAAATTACAGAACAATATTTGCGAAATAACAAGGAAAATTGCCCAAAATTGCTGTGAATGGCAAACTTTGAAAAATCATATTTCGAAAACTGTAAATCCTAATGACCTCTACCAAACATCATTTTAAAGAGAAAATATGTAAATTTTTTTTCTGTGAAGCAATGTCTATACCTATATCCCCGTGGACAAATGTTATGGGACAAAAAACAAAATTTCTTTCTTTTGGGTTTCTTTGTGCTTTTTTTTTGAATATATTTTTGTAAAAAAAAGTATCTTTGACTTTAAAAAGTTATATTTACATAGGAAATTTAACCAGGAACAATTTTTATGTAGACGTGTTTGTACCAAAAGTGCATAGAACTCACAATAATGTAACCTGTGCCCAGAGACTAATTCACCCATTTCTCAAAAACGCACCCCTTTAAATGGTAGCACTCCGCGGTTTTTTCATATATAGGGATTCATTGAGCATATGAAATAATAAAACCCCGTTAACGTTGTAGTTCCTTTCTATAGTACATAATCAATAGCCTAATAAGGTAACTCAGATTTTCAATGTGCTGCTCCGCTGTATAATACATTGTCCACCAACTACATGCTATCAATTACCAATTTTAATTGGAAGAAGCAAGAGAGCCATTGAAGAATAAAACTAATTTTCTAAAAAAGAAAATAAGAATTTCTCTTATCGGTGATATCAATCCTTGTGAGAGCCAGCTGCCCTGGTAGTCGTGAGAATCGTTGAATAATATTATGTTGGATGTTATTCGGTGTTGGTCAAGGTTGAAAGTGGGAAACCGGAGGCGGACGTCAAGTAGACCATCGACCATCATTGACCCACCTTTTAACTTTCTTATGGCTGCATGCTGCGTGCCGGATTTAGGGCGAATATCCTGTATCATCGGTGAGTAATATAGTACAGGTATTTTCACTAAATTGTCCAATGTTTCAATTTAATTGAAATATTAAAAATGCTTTCGTTTGGGTTCGTTTAAAACGGTAAAATATTCAATCTGCTTTCTTTTAATCGGAAGGTGGTACTCCTCCTTCCTCTTTAAGTGCCGTCCTCCAATCGGAAGTTGGATATCATCATCAGAACCTATTTTACTTCAAATCAGGCCCGAGGCACTACACAATTTTCGGGCCCCTAAATATGATTTAATAATAATAATAATAACTTTTTTAAATTAACTAATTATTTAATAGAAATATAATTGCACCAGAAATTTAAATTTTTATTAACAATAAATAAAATTTATATTTAAACAATTAAACATTGTTTAAAAACAGTGTGTCGCATTTAAGATGAAGGCAGCTCTATATTTCGGCTTCGGCTATCAAAATAAATACAGATTTGAGGTTTTGCACAGTCATATAGGTTGAAGGTTCACATTTTTTAAGATATTCAACTGAAATTTAAATTTTAATTGCGGCCTACTACTGCAAATCCACAAACAGGGTAAACTTTCTACAGCGTGTCTACTTCAGTTGGAAACATATGGGAAACTTCGTTATTATTAATTTTACGAAAAAAAGTTATTCTTTATAAAAAGTTCTGCATGCCCCAAAACCTAAGATTCAATCATCAGATATCAAATTTTCTCAATATTATACGAGGTATGTCAAAAAATATGAATTTCGGTCAAGGGTAAAGTACCTCTATTTCTCTCAATATCGAAAATTCTTATGATAAAAAGTTGTTTGGAATTAAAAACTAAGATTAAATATGCAATTACATGCTTCTAATAGAAAAATAAAAAAAAATTCTCAAATTTATGGACACCCAACATCGTTTTTAATTATTACAAATATGATAACTCGTTTATTATTCATTTTACGAAAAAAAGTTATTCTTCATAAAAAGCTTTGCATGGTCTAAAATCTAAGACACAACCATGAGATATCAACTTTTATTAATTTTATACGAGGTGTGACAAAAAATATGAAATTCGCTCAAGATTATAGTACCTTTATATTTCACAATATTTCAATTAGAAAGATGTAATTGCATATTGAAACATAGTTTTTAATTCTAAACAACTTTTTTAATAACCGTTTTCAATATTATGAAAAATAAAGGTACTTTACTCTTGAGTGAAATTCATATTTTTTGACATACCTCGTATAAAATTAATAAAATGTGATATCTGAGGGTTGCATCTTCGGTCTTAGGACATACAGAGCTTTTTATAAAGAATAGCTTTTTTTCGTAAAAATAATAATAAAAGAGTTATCTTATGTGTAATAAGTAAAAACGAAGTTCGTATCAATAAATTTGCGAAAAATTTGGAAAATACTTTTTTCCAATTAGAAGCATGTAATTGCATATTTGATCTTAGTTTTTATTTCCAAACAACTTTTCATAATAAGAATTTTCGATATTGAGAGAAATAAAGGTACTTTACTCTTGAACGAAGTTCATATTTTTTGACATACCTCGTATAATATTAACAAAATTTGATATCTGATGATTGAATCTTAGGTTTTAGAGCATGCAGAACTTTTTATAAAGAATAACTTTTTTTCGTAAAATGAATAACAAAAAAGTTTCCCATATGTTTCCAACTTAAGTAGACACGCTGTATATTTTGCTTGTCGTTAGAGATATCGGAAAAAGTTATTTGAAAAAGTACTACCAAATCTTATTCTAACCTCACATACCAAATTGCATGACAAAATTCGCAATTTTAGCTTCTTCAATATTTGTAGTCAGGACCCTAAAATTCGTCTGTCCCGAGATACATCTTGAGCCAGCCAATTTTAAGTTTTAGGATCCTGACTACAAATAATGAAAAAACTAAAAGTGCGAATTTTGTTATCAAATTTGGTATGTGGGGTTAGAATAACATTTGAAATATCTTTTTCAAATAACTTTTTCCGATATCTCTAACTCGAAGCAAAATATCAAAAATTTACTCTGTTTGTGGAGTCGCAGTAGACTGCGTTTAAAATTTAAATTTCAGCTATCTTAAAAAATGTCAATATTCAACCTGTATGACTGTGCAAAACTTCAAATTTGTATTTATTTTGACAGCCAAACTATAGGGCTGTCTTTATCTTAAATGCGATACACTGTATATAGGTCTTTTCATCGACTGTCATTTGTTTCGAGCTTCTGTCAAATGTCGTATAATCCATGTATAACATTAATATACATGGATTATACGACATATGACAGACGCTCGAAACAAATGACTGTGAATGAAAAGCCCTATACATATATAATTTCCTGTTGTAAATAATTTGGTCGTTGAACCATAAAAGGATAAAGCGTTCTTGGACAAAAATTTAATGGCTGCTAGTATACGTTGAAGAACGATTCTCCAATGTTCCTTTTCTTCTAAATAACTTTTTTCCATTAATGTTACAATTTTTCCTGCTGCACTACTTCTCTTGACTAACGTACCAATTGATAAAATATGTTCAGGAGTTCGCTTATGTTGAATAACTGTCCTATTGATATTTTACCAGTGATTATACAATAACACCAATAAACCAATAACCAATAACAATAAACACCGCTACATTTAGGACTGTACACTAACCACTCGCGAATAATTTTTCCCCATTAGCTTTCATTTTATAAAAAAATGCACTTTGCAAATGTCTGGTTTTATTATTATCCAGTTGTGTAACACATTCACTAATTTTATCAATAAATGTACATTATATTGATTCGGTCGATTATTTATAAGATATTGTTAAAAATCCTTTAAATGTTTTGGCCAATCTCCTATATCTCCAGGAAAAGAGTTATTGACATTGTCGTTTTCTATAGGAGATGACGAAGATGTACTTGTGACAGGTAAGTCGCTTGAAAATCAACAGTGGAGTCATCATTTGTCATTTCATGTTCGTAAAATGAAATAATTTTGAAAATTCATTGTGTTATTG
Source organism: Diabrotica virgifera virgifera (assembly GCF_917563875.1). Classification (NCBI taxonomy): domain Eukaryota; kingdom Metazoa; phylum Arthropoda; class Insecta; order Coleoptera; family Chrysomelidae; genus Diabrotica; species Diabrotica virgifera. Next base: position 204,302,270 of record NC_065449.1, on the reverse strand, counting down.
CAATAAAAAAATTGTTGGGTGATCTTTCCGGGCCCCATTTAAATGCGGGCCCGAGGCAGGCGCCTCACGGGCCTAGTGGTAAAATAGACCCTGATCGTCATCACTATCAGTATATTTACTCTACCGCTGCTCTGACGAGTTCTATGGAACTGCATTTAAACAAGTCCCTTAAATTTTTCATCCATACCTGTTATATTTCGCTGTATTATCAATATTTTCATATCGCTTTACAAGTATTATCTTATCGCTTTACGTGCCCATTACGTGTCCCAGATGTTGCATCTTTCTTATTTTTATTATCTTTATTTCGTCTTCTTTGCTCATTCCTCGCAATACTTCCGTATTCGTTTTCTTCTGTGTCCATGCTATTCTAAGAATCCTTTTGCAACACTACATTTCAAATGACTGTAGTAGTTTATTTATGTGTTCTTATTTCAATGTCCAGCTCTCAAATCCATAATATTACAGTATCGAAAACACATAACATCTCAGAGCTCTTACTCTCAGTTCTAACCAAAGGTTTTTGTTGTAAGGAATTATTGATGGATTCGACCGTTACTTGATGGAAGTTCATTTTATCTCACAATAAAACACTGAAAACACAATATGATTATAATAAAAACTACTTACCAAATTAGAATGAGTTTTCCTTGTCCAAAATAGTCCAAAAGTCCAAAAATATAGGTATAATAATATGAAAACTATTTAAAAAGGCATTATAACTATTAACTAACTTTTGTTTGTTGTTTCTTTTCACACAAATTTTAAAACGCAACAACCATAAATAATCAAACTACAGCTCTACCACAGCCGCCATATTGAATAATTTTTGACATGTCATTTGAACATCCAATCAGAACAAAGTTATAATGCGCATGCGCCGGGATCATAGGTTTTAACATATAAAAATTCACCCTCCTATCGCCGGTAAAGAAGTATAACTTCAAAAAATAACTTCAAAAAATAACTTCGAGATAGAACTAAACATCATTAAACAAATAGCAGTAAACAACGGCTATAACGAACAATCAGTTAACAAAATTTTAAATAAAAAACTCCATAAGAAAGCCCTGAAATTAGTGTATCCACCACCACAGAAAGAACCCAGTACCTTCTGCTCTCTCACATATACTGGCAAGATAACAACAAAAATAGCCAGATACATAAAAAAGAAAGGAATAATACCAGCTTTCAGAACTAACAACAACTTAAGCAAATATATTAAGAACAATAAAAGCCGAAAGAGAAAACAACTACAGAGTGGTGTGTACAAACTAACTTGTGGTGACTGTCCGAAAACGTACATCGGTCAAACTGGCAGAACTTTTGACAAACGGATAGCAGAACACAAAAGGGCTTTCAACAATAGAAAAACAGACACTTCTACATACGCACTTCACCTTCTAGATCATAATCATTCTTTCAATGAAGAGTTTCAAATTCTGTATATCCAAAATAAAGGCCTTAAGCTATCTTTTTTAGAATCTATGGAAATTAATAAACTGAAAAATACAGATCTAATTCTGAATGACCAACTCGAGACAAATAGCTCTCCACTCCTCAACCTCTTCAGTTAGAGACTTAAAAAGGCAAACACATTGTAAATTATATCACTTGAGAAAGGCACTCTGCCGAAACCGCTGTAGTCACATAGTTGTAAATAATAAATTTTGTGGAAGTATAGAAAACAAAAGTTTTCCGTGTTTTATTGTGAGATTGTAAGGAATTGTTTTCATTTTTACAAACGCATTTGTTGCTATTTCTATTCTGACCATTTTCTGTTGTTTGGTAATTTTTTCCTGAAATCCGGGATTTCCAGCTATTTGTGTGTACCAACCCTTTCTATCGGTACATTTCCCAAATGTACGCTTGTTTGTATATTTGTTTTCCTAGTGATTAACATATATTTAGTCTTTCTTATATTCATTTTTAGTCCATATTTTTCACAGAAACTGTTTTGTTCAGTAGAAATTGGAGTTGTTCAGCAGAGATTGTTGGAGGACGTCATTGATTACGATAAGTATCATCTCCAAGTCTCCACTCTAAAATTTTCTTGGTCCATCTTCCATCACTGACTCTACCAATATTGCCTGCCTAGTTCCATTTCAACGTTTTAATTCTTTTTACTCCATCATTAACACTAGTTGCAAAATTGAAAGAAAATCTAGTCAATGTAGGAGAAAAATAATGATTACGCTGATTCATAAGCTGATTACTTTACGTCAATTGGGAGACGTTAATACCAATAAGTAGGTACATTATTTTTAGCAGCACTAGATTAACTTGTATTATACAGTGAGGACGTTTGAGTTGGAATAAATTAATTATCTCGAGAATGGGCGAACTTGGACAGAAATCCTGAGACAGGACGATTTTGTTTTTAAATTATGACTTTTTGGCATATATATCATACTAGTGACGTCATCTATCTGGGCGTGATAACGTAATAGATGTTTTTTTAATGAGAGTAGGGGTTGTGTGATAGCTTATTTGAAAGGTTATTTAATTCTCTATTCAGCAATATAAACATTAACAAAATTATTTTTACAGGGTGTACAAAAATTTTTTTTTTTATTAAATTAATTTACACAAAAAAAAGAATGTAAGTAATTTATTTAATTCAAAATACATTTTACTGCTGTCAGAAAAACAGGTAATAATGTTTATTTCACAAACAAACATTGCTTTTCGCTTAAATTCAATGTTCAAACTGTTAAGAGTCAGGTGGGTGGCAGTTTGAACATTAAATTTAAGCGAAAAACAATGTTTTTTTTTGTCAAATAAACATTTCTTTCTGTTTTTTGACAGCACTCAAATGTATTCTGAAAGAAATGAATTACATACATTCTTCTTTTTGTCTCAAATAATTTAATACAAAAAAATTTTTTTGGACACCCTGTAAAATTATTTATGTTAACGTTTATATTACTGAATAGAGAATTAAATAACCTTTCAAATGAGCTATCACACGACCCCTACTTCCATTTAAAAAAATCATCGATTACGTCATCACGCCCAGACGGATGATGTCGCTAGTATAAAATATATGCCAAAAAGTCATAATTTAAAAATAAAAATCAACATAATATCTCACGATTTCTCTTCAAATTAGCCCCTTCTCGAGATAATGAATTTATTCCAACTCAAACGTCCTCACTGTATATTAACTTATATTATGGGCATACATAATATTATGTATGCATTTAGTTGTCATTCAAATTCTCCAACCCAGCTCTTCTATGATAGTATTTTCATGTGGCGGAGGTTAGAAATCATTACAAGTATTCTTATCATTGATACTGTCGTCCTGAACAACTTAATCGAGGTGTAGACAAACCATTTGCGAAAGTTTCTTTATCACGAGATTATGTATATTGATTTCGATCTCTATTCCTCTATTTTACTCTATAATCTCTATATGACCAGCTGAAGTAAGCCATATCTCTTTCGTCACATTACATGATCATTATATTCTACACTCAAAAAAATTTAGTTCGTAATATTGATTAACAGTGATTATTGAATAGTATTTCGTTCTCACAACAATTTAATTTGTTGTTTCAACGAACTTTTAGACATTGACGAATGTACTTGGTTATTGTCACAATGATTGAATAATAATTGTGAGAATAACTAGAGTACATTAATCAATAACACTCAATTTATTCAGCCAATAACTTAGTTTCGTATATTCAATAAATACTGTTAATTGTGGCAGCAACTCACGTTCTTGATTTCGTAGATGACAAGCAATTACCTTGGTTTATCGTGACAACGTACAGATTTCATTAAAACAATGTACAAATGTTGTTAATATAGAGTAATATATGATTATTGAATAGATGTACACTGATTGTTGTGCCAACGAATGCATTAATTAATCTACTACTGCCTTTAATTCCCACAATCAATGCGTTAATTGTGACAATAATCGTGGTTGTTGAGACAATAAATGTTTTGCTTGACCATTTGAAATGTAACGGCTTTTCCTTGAAAGTGCCGAATAATAATTGCATTTAGTTTCCAAGTGTAGTCCGTACTAGAAGGCAGATAAAGACAAGATAGTACTTATTTTTTATATTTGAATAAAAGTAAGTTTTTTCTGATAAGGTAAATACGGGAGAACATTCTAATTAAAAATAAACTTGTCAGTGTCTTATGTTTGTAAGTGTTTACTTTTAATATTGTCTTGTGATGTTATTTATAAGATGAACTGAAAATGAATTTTCGAATCCTGAATGAAAAAAAATAATTAGTATTTTTGAAAATTTAAACGCAGAATAAAATATTACAGTATTATAGAGGGTCTGACGTCCCTGAGAACTTCTATAATGATTATTTTAATAAGTCACAGGGGTGAAAAATAGAAAATTTAGTATGATTTTTTTATTTCAAATATACTATTCAAAAGAAACTTTTCGTTTATTCTAAGGGACTTTCAGCCCTCAGTAATAATGTAGTCTTTTATTCTGCGGTTAAACTTTTCAAAAATACTTATTAGTTTTCTCAGGATTCCAAAAAATGAATGCGTTTAAAAATAATTCGATCGAAATTTTGCCCCTGCGCTCTCAAAAATGATTAAAGTGTTATACATTTTTGAAATCACCATTTCAAACACTTTTAAATGAGCTGTCACATGATGAATGAATGTTCGTCCATTCAATAAACGTAATACATTGGCTCAACTAACGAAAATAATGAATTGATGAACATCGCTTTGTTGTTCCAATAAAACCAAGAATTGGACAAATTTTAAGAATTGCGTTTGTTGTCTGAATTAACATTTTTATTGATATTACGTACCTTTTTCGTTGAGTGTAATTTTGTCTTGTGGGTGGTAAATATTAAACGAAAAAAATAGGAGAAAGCTGTAATGTGCTTGGTGTACATCTAATAACGTATAAACACATTAACCAATTACTCAGGCGAATTAGTCTAGTGAAAGTAAAATACTATATAATAATCCTGCACTATAACCAAGTGGAAGGAGCGGATAATTCGGCCATAAAAAATTACTTTCTTCTTTTTATAAGTATAATGCGACGAGTTGTCGTGCATGTATTCACCACGATTAACCACCAATTCCTTTGTGTCATCGTTTGTGGAGGAGAAACTTTGAAACGTACGGCGTTCGTTTCGCGTGAGCTAGCGTAGAAAGTGCTTTTTTGTCTTAACTGACTGACCGAAAGGAAGAAGTTATTATAAATAAATACGTACTATTAATGCGATGGATACTTTTTAATCGAGATAATGTGTGTTTTGCTTAGCTGCTGGCAAAAAGTATAAGGCGTGCGTAGTTGTTAATGTCTATGTACATACATAATTTTCATATGTTGTATACAAGGTAGTAGGTCTGGATCCCGCGTATGAAAAAAAAGTTGATTAATAGCAAGCTGAAAATTTGTTAATAGCTTAAGGGTGTCTAGTCGAATAAACTTTGATATATGGGAACACTGAAACAGGGGTAGTTTTAATTGTGGAACAGGTTAAAAATTTGGAACGGTCACACCACGAAATCGGCACATTTATTTTGTCCGACAGAACAGACTTAAACTCTCCGAACAGAGATTAAACTCTCATGAAAAAATCAGACTGCTATTTACTACCTGTCATAATTCCTGTCATTTGACATATTCTACATGTTCCACTCATTAAAACGCCCATTTGGTGATAAATAGCAGTCTGATTTTTGCATGAGAGTTTAATCCCTGTTCGAAGAGTTTAAGTCTGTTCTGTCGGACAAAATAAATGTGCCGTTTTCGTGCTGTGACCGTTCCAAATTTTTAACCTGTTCCACAATTAAAACTACCCCTGTTCCAGTGTTCACACATATCAAAGTTTATTCGACTAGACACCCTTAAGCTATTAACAAATTTTCAGCTTGCTATTAATCAACTTTTTTTTCATACGCGGGATCCAGACCTATAGGATACCGGACGAATCGGTTTAACCAAAATAATCTTTAAAATATAAGTTCATTATGTGCACTACAGTCAATATAGTCTTCGATAGGGTTCTGTCTTCGATAGGGCCCAAACTCAGTTAAATAAAATGGTTAAATGGTGTAACAAATGGAGAGACACTCTCAATCCAGATAAAACAATTGATCGCCTTCAGGCATTCTCATAGCACCAGTAACGAAAGGGCTAGGATAACCCTCCTAGACGAGGCTCTTGAATTCCGTTTTATTTTCCGTTTTCATTTTAACAGGACACTCAACTGGAACATTGACATCCAACACACTTTAAAGAAGGTAACGAATAGAGCTAAACTCCTGGGAGCGCTATCTGGAATGTCGGGAGGTACATCAAGCAAGACTCTCATTCACACATACAAAACATACATAAGGCCCATTACCGACTACAGAGCTGTTCTCTATCCATCAATCAACTGTCCACATAATAACACCATCCTGGCCTGTGAGCGAAGAATACTCAGAAAGTGCCCCAGGAAGCATTGGAGATATCCGTCGGTGTTAGTACATCCACTCGCAAAAATACTCCCTATCAACGAGAGAATCCGTTCTCTCAGCAATAAATACATCTCGCGCACGATTAATGGTAACAACCATAGAGGAAAAGATGTTCTAACAACCCCTTGCAATCGGCAAGGTCACATACTCACCAGGGTTCCCAAAAACAAAGTTCCATTCCCTCCAGCCAATCTTCTTCTTCTTCTTCAGGTTCTTTCCCCTATCGGAGGTTGGAAATCATTATCGCTATTTTAATTTTATTGGCCGCACTTCTGAACAATTCTAATGAGCTGCAACCGAACCACTCTCTCAAATTTCTTAGCCAGGATATTTTGCGTCGTCCTGGGTTTCTCTTCCCTTGTATCTTCCCTTGCATAATGAACCTAAGTAATACGTACTTCTCGCCCCTCATTATATGACGCAGATATTGAATCTTTCTAATTTCAACAGTTTTTATGACTTCACATTCTTTCTTCATTCTTTGTAACACCTCTATATTAATTACTTTTTCAGTCCACGATATTCTGTGGATTCTCCTGTAGCACCACATCTCAAAGGAGTTTAATTTTTTGATTTCAGACTGTTTTATTGTCCACGCTTCCATGCCGTATAGTAAAGTAGAAAAAACGTAACAACGTAGCATTCTTGCGCGGATCTCTAGATTAAGGTTACGGTTGCAAAGTAAGTTCTTCAATTTTATGAACGTGTTTCTTGCCATTTCTATTCTAGATCTGATTTCTTTTGTTTGATCTCCATCTTCGGTTAGCCACGTTCCTAAATATTTATATGTTGTTACTCTTTCGATAGTTGTATTATTGATGATCAGGTTATCTACATTTTATGGTTTTTTTGAGAATATCATTGATTTCGTTTTCTTGGGATTCATTTGCATGAACCTTTTACATGCATTGTATACATGTTGTATTATGTACTGTAGATCTTCCATGTCACTTGCAAATATGACCGTATCGTCCGCATATCTAATATTATTAATGCTATTTCCGTTGACCAAAATACCTTCCACAATATCCAATAAAGCTTCTTGAAATATCACTTCACTGTAGACGTTGAATAAGAGTGGTGAAAGTATGCACCCTTGTCGAACTCCTCTAAGTATACTTACTTCCTTTGTCAGTTCTCCTTCGACTCTTACTCTTGCTTTCTGATTTTGATACAGATTCGATATAACTTGTAGATCTCTACTATCTATGTTTTTGGTCTTAAGAATACTTAAAGCTTTTCAGGTTGAACTCTGTCAAAAGCTTTTTTAAAATCTATGAAGCAAGCATATATGTCCTGATTCATATCCAGACATCGTTGTGTCAGAACATTGACTCCGAATAATGCTTCTCTAGTTCCTAGACCCTTTCTAAAACCCATCTGTGAATCACTTATTTCTTGTTCTAATTTCACGTGGATTCTGTTATGTATGATTTTAACCCTAGGATGCATACGCAAATTTTTCTACGTTATGGCATAACATGAGTCTCGCAGACTCGCTTTGTAAATAAAGTACTAAAATAGATATTTTCTTTAATTGTTGTCAAATATTTATTTAATATTTCTTTATTTATAATAATATAAGCATAAACAAATAATAAATACCTGGTAAGGAACTACTCAATACAATTATTCTTGCATATTAAAACACTGTGTTCTTTGCAAATTGGACACTTACACTTCTGACAAATTTGTGTGCTCATTCTTGCAATGTGTGAAGGGCACTCGGAACATCTCCTTTTATTTCTATGAGCCAAATCTATCCCTAAATTTTCTTGAGGAAACTCGATAAAATTACCCATATGTCTTTGGATTGTGTTTGTAAGTTTAGGGTTTCTAGCCCTTCTTTTCATAAATGGTAAAACTAACTCATTTACTAAATCTTTGAGAAAGTATCGTCTTTTATTTGTTTTTCCTGCAGAAATTTTTTTATTTTGATTTGTATAAAGGAGAAACGCTTTAAGAGCTGCTAGATCCATAATATTGTACCAAACGACAAGAGGCCAACGTCTAGTTTGACGCTTTAACGTGTAGTTACCGATCATCTGGTCCATTTTATCAACCCCACCTTTTGTTTGGTTGTAAAATTTGATAATTTCGGGCTTCTTTGCTTGACTCTCATTATCTACAGATTGATCATGGTGCGTTGAACTAAGAAGAATGACAGCTTTATTTTTCTTTGGCACGTAATTTACCAAAGTCAAATTATCATTGAATCCAAAAATAGAGGAAAAAACGTATCTTTCTTTTGAAGCTTGAAATTCGTAGGGGATCTTTCTTATTTTTTCGTAATGTCCCAACACAAGTTATTCCTATAGACAGTAAATGCTGTGCTAAAGGGATGCTAGTAAAAAAGTTGTCAATTGTCAAGTTGCGATCAGAATTTTTTATGGAAGCGGTCAAGGACCTTACAACATTTTCGGCTACATTTTGTTGAATATTTTCACCAGGTTGACGACCTAAGTATATCTGCCCATCAACTGCATATCCTGTTTCACTTTCACAGAGCCAAAAAAATTTAATGCCATATTTTGCAGGTTTCCATGGCATGTATTGAATAAAATTACAACGACCTCTAAATGCAAGCTGTTCGTCAATGGTTACATCCAATTTTGGTACCATGACTGTTCGGCACTGTTTCACAAACAACTCTCATACATACCGGACATAAGTAAATTTGTCAGTTTCCAACCTAGTTGAACGTGTTCGTCGGTCAGCAAATCGTATAAATCGTCTTATATTTTCAAAACGATTTACTGCCATTGTAGCTTTATACAGTGGATTTGATGATTTATCTAAGAACAACTCTCTGATAGGCGTATCCCAGTTCTTCTCGACACCAGCCAGTAGCAGCAGGCCAAAAAATGCGTTCATTTCGTCTTTTTCAATTTTTGGCCATACCTTTCCCTTCGCCTCTAATATTCGGTTGGCTTCTCTATTGGTACATATTATTACATCTTCAACCATTTCAGTAGTCACAAATTTATCCCAAGCATTTTTCGGAGACAAAATTTCGTTTCTTACTTTCGGTCCCACCGTGAAACGATATAGATTGTGAATTTTTGTTCTTCCTTGCAAAGGAGGCGTGGATCTCCATTCAAAATTGTTTCTGCTAATAAATGATGTACCTGCTGTTTCAATTGTTGAATTATTTTGATTCAAGTTCATATCATCACTACTCGAAGAATTTTCGGAATACTCGTCTGAACTATCTTTGTATACTACAGGCTGCTCGTATTCTTGATCAGCTTCCGATACTTCACTTTCACTAGTTATGGGATCGTTTTCATCCTCCTCATACCACGTACGTAAGATTTCCTCATAACTATTATCGTTGGGGTGAACGGATCTTTTTCTACTCGAGGATGCCATAATGCTGGCCTGAAAATATAGAGTATTTTACTTGAAAGCCAACTTTTTGCATTTGAAAATACAATTTTTGTATGCTACTTCTGTTTTGATAATCTGTAAAAATAAAAACACAGAAGTCTGTCGCGAAAGAGCACTCGTTATATAACATGATTTTCATTTTTTGATGAAATGTGTGAATGAATTTTTGTATACTACTTCTGTTTTGATATCTGTAAAAACAAAAACACAGGAGTCTATCGCAAAAGAGCATCCGTTATATAAAATGATTTTTCTAAGAAGTGAGCCCAAAAAATATTTATTAATATTTATTATCAATTTTCTACTACCTCACTTATAAAAATAAATTTTACTTTTTTATAAAAATAAAATTGTGAATGAAACTATTGACTAAGTAATAAACTGATCCAAAATTAGTGCACTTACTTGAATAATGATGCGAATAACACAAATATAAACTATGAAAGCAGACAACGTACTAATACCTTGACACTTCAAAACGTGACTAAATTCCTTTTTCTTAGCTTTACAGTTTAGGCAATAGATAAAAATGCCTAATGGAATAGTACCGAAGGATCGCGGTGATTCACGACAAACCTTTGACCACTAATTCGATAAGAGTCTCCCGGACTCATGGTATGCATTAATGGGGGTATGAATGGAAATTATTTTTTGTTAGTTTTTTTTTGTGCATACTATTTAAATTTGTATACACTAACAAACAGTCATACATGTCAAAAACGAATTTCTAAATCGGCAATGATTGGTATGGATTTAATCACATTTTACGAAGATGTAAATGTACGCTCGAGTCTCTTAGACTCATGTTATGCATCCTAGGGTTAAGGAAGATTTTCAATGTGTGGCTCATTAATGCAATTGTCCGATAGTCATTGCAATCTTTAGCATTTGTGATTTTTGGAATCGTTACAAAATTTGAGAGAAGCCATTCTTTGGGTATGTGTACCGTCTTGTATAATATTGAGTTAAAAAGGTCTACCAAGACATCAATATTATCTTCACTGATATATAAAATATTACGAGAAAAGAAGATACCTGAAGACTGGAATGAAGCAATAACGCTATTATTGTACAAAAAAGGAACAAAAGCGAAATGAGAAGTCCCAGATCCGTAAATCTAAAACCTCTCGTGGAACCAATTTTTGGCAACATCCTTAATCCCTGCCTTTTACAATTTATAAGGCAAGGAGACGAAATAGACAAGACGAAAACGGCGGGTTCGAAGGGAAAAATATTCCCATGAGATTTTTTTTCATAATCACATTCGTGAGATATCCCAGAATAAGGTTCAAGAAGTCGCCCACGTGAAAAGTGGGCCAATTTTTTTTAACAATTTTTTTTTAATCAAATTGCAAGAATCAGTACTTTTGGCCCGAACAATTTTTTCTTTAATTTTTTGGACCATTCTGGACAAAAAAAGGTCTCTTATAATTTTTCTCTAAAGTTGATCGTTTTCGACTTATAAGCAATTTAAAATTGAAAAAAACGAAAAATGGCGATTTTCAAGGTTTAATAACTCGGTTAAAAGTTATTATTATGAAAGTCAATATATGACTAAATCAAAGTTTAAAGCCCCCACTACAAGATCCTGAAGAAATTTTTGTCATTATTTTATTACTAAGCTGTTATTTTTAAGTAATAATAATAAGCCCCATGCAAGTGTGCGGCCGCTGTAAATCCTGAGTGCGAGAGAGAAGCCATTCCAGCAGTTCAATTGTGCATCTTACTCGCACTCACATTTACAGCAGCGTCAATACGATCTAACCACTCATTGTTATTAATTAAAAATAACAGCTTAGTAGTAAATTAATGACACAGATTTCTTCAGGATCATGTAGCGTCGACTTTAAACTTTGATTTAGTCACTTTCTGATTTTCATAATAATAATTTTTAACCGAGTAAGTCTTAAAAATGGCCATTTTCTCGTTTTTCAAATTTTAAATTGCTTATAACTCGAAAAAGATCAACTTTATAAAAAAATTATAAGACAGCTTTTTTGTCCAGAATGGTCCAAAAAATCTAAAAAACAATAGTCCGGGTCAAAAATTTTGATTTTTACAATTTGATTAAAAAAAATTGTTAAAAAAAAATTGGCCCACTTTTCACGTGGGCGACTTCTTGAACCTTATTCTAGGATGTCTCACGAATGTGATTATGCAAAAATATCTCATGGGAATATTTTTCCCAACGAACCCGCCGTTTCCGCCTTGTCTAAAAGGGACTTTACAATATGCAGTCACATTCCGTCCATTCGTCTAGAAAAAAATTCCAAAGAAAGTTGGTTCCGTGTACTCCAAATATGAGTAAAATGAAAAATGAAAGACAGCTTATGTTTTATTTCGGTTCAGAGATGATCCATCATCCCCATACGTACGATTCAGTCTCCCCAGACCTCACCAGAGGTGCTACATGATCAGCTCTTCTGAACCGAAATGAAACAAAAGCCTTCTTTCATTTTCATGAACAAAACGACTTCAAACACTATCGTTCAATGACAGTATTCAATACTACTTAAACTCATAACAAAAACTCTTACTATCATGTTGACAACAATATTATATGGGGACTAGATACAAGAACAGAATTCAGAAAAGGGATTTAGCACTATAGTCCAAGAGCTAGGAATCACTGGTTTCCGCCTCTGGGGAATTTACTTAGTTATGTCATGGTCTACTTATTCCCAAATTTTAGTGCACTACCTCAATCACGAACGTCACAAAAAACCCCTTATAATTTTTATATTCACCCCTGCCCCCACCCCTTTGCCGGCCTCGCAGCGTTCCGCCCCTGGAGATTTTACTTAGTTACGTCATGACCTACTTATTCCCAAATTTTGGTGCACTATCTCAATCACGAACGTCACAAAAAACCCCTTATAATTTTTATATTCACCCCTGCCCCCCCCCCCCCCCCTTAGTCGGCCAGGGAATTGAACTTTTAAATCTAGTGAATTATCTCCACGTTTGTGATTAATTAATTTATTTGTATATTAACAGAATTTGTGATTTTATTTGAATAGCTTTCGTAAATATCCCTATATAAATTTATAATTAATTAGCACTTCTGCAAAAATTGATGTTTTCGAAATCATCTGTAGGTATACAATAACTAAGTATACACCATGCATGATTGAAAGAGAAAACAGCTCCTGTAATAATCACATTGATTTTTATTTAATGCTTGCCGTAACGACCGCAATGAATCAACAAATAATTAGTTTGATTGAAAGTCTCAATTATAATTCTGCCTTTCGGCCAAAAAAGAACTTTCCATAGCTTTTCACGCGGAACGAAGACTCGGAAATTAACTTTGTTAAATGTTAATCATTTTAGATATACTCTTCCAGTTTACGAGGTTGTTGCAAATTATAATTGAGTAATATCAGATATGTGTAATACATGTAAACACGTCTTAACTCAATGTTAAAAGAACTAAATATATGATAGTTAGCAAACAAAATTATATACAGGATGACGGTATAAAAGTAGGAGACACCACACTGGACAGAGAAGAGAAACTCATGTATTTCGGCAGTAATATTTATCAATGAGAGCTGGGATCCAACCGAAGAAATTAAAAGCCGAATAGAACATGCCCTTTGTTACCTTTAACATGCCTCTTTGTTTAATAGAACCTTTGTTAAAATGAGAAAAGTACTTTGCAGTCACGATCTTAGTATTGATCTTCGATTTCGAATGACATATTGCTATATACTTCCAGTCCTACTGCATGGAGTAGTAACGTGGACTCTAAGTGAGGCTATGCTTAACCCTCTTTAACCCAATGTATCTTACAAGATACATGACTTTATAGTTGATTTTTTATATATTGCGGATTGCGGGCTTTATTAATAGTTCAAACCTTGGCTGTCACAATCAGCTGTCCTTTCTCTATATAGTTGTCAAACTCTGTTTGATTTAAAAGGTGTCAAAGTATTAGGTTTTGTTGATTTATTTTCTTGTTCTGTAAGTACGCGCCATTTTTAAGCTATCAACACAAGAGGTAAGTTCAGTTTACTGTTACTATTCTATTATGTTCTTTATGAAAACTAATTCAAGTCGCTTATTATTTTGTTATGTAAGTTTGATTATTCACAAGTTTTAGGCACTAATACTGTATGATTCATTTGCAATATACTTTTATAAAATGTATCTTACAGTTCACATTGGGCAGCATGATCCTATTTGTGACAGTGTCAATTCGTATATTTGGTTTCATGCAAAGAGTTCGCATATTTTTAAACTTACCTATATTACCTATAGTCCGTCCGCTCTAACTTTTCCTAATGTTGTTCTGAAGCTATTTTCTTGTGGCATTTTTATAATCAAGTATATTCAAATGGGAAATAGGCCACAATTTTACCTAAAAATGATTTTATTAACGTTTCGACGCCCAAGTCGGGTGTCGTTGTCAAAATACAAAATAATACTAAATAAATAAAAATGTTGTTGCTTAGTAAAAAATTCTTCTAATAATTTATTTAATCTGACTCATTTATATCGGCAATTCAGACACGTATTATTCATTTTAAAGTAGACGACTTTAAAATGATATTGCCAATATTGATGAGTTGCGTTCCTGGGACGACTTTACTAAAAGATAGTTCATTCGATTACATGAAATCAATCCCAACTCAAGAATATCCGCCACAAAAAAATCATAGCATTTAATCTGTCTTTAAAAAGACAACCAAATGCAACGGTGGCACTGAAATTCTCGCGTTAGAGATTCCATAGTAAATCACGAGGGAAAACCAGGAAAAACCTCGTGATACTATCCCGACATCGTAAGTATTTGGGTTTACATTTAGTTTACTCTCAAAACTAATACCAAATTCTGACTTGATATTTTAAATTTTAAATAATACTAAAATACTAAATATGTACTAACTCGATATGTTACTGATTTACTAATTGTGGTATTTTCTTTCTTTTGACTTCCTCCTTTAATATGGGTAACCACATCCTACTGCATTCTACCGAGGAATTTGCAACACAATTGGTTTCATTTAGCATAATTAGAGCCGCTTCTTTGATTTTTCTCTTTTTACTATCTGCTTCTTTTAGGACTATACTTGAATCTCTCCACTGAACTCTATGTTCATTATCCCATGCGTGTTGACATATTTTAGATCTATCAAATTCTCTATTTTTTATATAAGACTGATGTTCATTTACTCTAACGTCTATTGGTCTTGACGTTTCACCTATATAAAATTGTTCGCATTCACAAGGTATTTTATAAATACAATTCTTTGTTCTTTCTTGTTCATATTAAAGGAGGAAGTCAAAAGAAAGAAACTACCACAATTAGTAAATCAGTAACATATCGAGTTAGTACATATTTAGTATTTTAGTATTATTTAAAATTTAAAATATCAAGTCAGAATTTGGTATTAGTTTTGAGAGTAAACTAAATGTAAACCCAAATACTTACGATGTCGGGATAGTATCACGAGGTTTTTCCTGGTTTTCCCTCGTGATTTACTATGGAATCTCTAACGCGAGAATTTCAGTGCCACCGTTGCATTTGGTTATCTTTTTAAAGACAGATTAAATGCTATGATTTTTTTGTGGCGGATATTCTTGAGTTGGGATTGATTTCATGTAATCGAATGAACTATCTTTTAGTAAAGTCGTCCCAGGAACGCAACTCATCAATATTGGCAATATCATTTTAAAGTCGTCTACTTTAAAATGAATAATACGTGTCTGAATTGCCGATATAAATGAGTCAGATTAAATAAATTATTAGAAGAATTTTTTACTAAGCAACAACATTTTTATTTATTTAGTATTATTTTGTATTTTGACAACGACACCCGACTTGGGCGTCGAAACGTTAATAAAATCATTTTTAGGTAAAATTGTGGCTTATTTCCCATTTGAATATACTTGATTCTAACTTTTCCCATGCGTTGCGACTTATTTTCAAACAAATTAATTCAAAACCTGAAGTGAACCGAACCGACGATGTGTATATACATTTTGTATACTGTATACTATATAATACCCACATCAGCGTATGTTTCACTTTAGGTTTTGACTTAATTTGTTTGAAAATAAGTCGTGACGCATGGGAAAAGTTAGAGCGGACGGACTATATATTATTTTGGCTGTTTATTTTTGAAGTTTGTTTCCGTTTTAAAATTGTAATTTTTTGTTCAGATTTTTACTCTTGGCTTTCAATTATGTTCAAAAGTAAAATTAAATTGGTGGAATATAACGTCTAAGTTCCATTTAAAATATTTTACTATTAATTTCAAAAGTTCTTTTGATGATGTTTATGAGTTATCTTATCTCTTTTCTGCAAACTGAATTGAAATTTGAACCACCAAATTTTTGCTACATTATTCACTGTGGTCCACAAAATGAACCAATTACTAATCTATTTTTATCAAGTTACACCTACACAAGAGGCTTGTAGTACTAATTCCCTATTATATCCCTATCAAGTGTTATCTTTAATTGGTAAAATTCTCACGGTTTATATGGGTTTATTTATCGGCCAATTGCGAATGGTTATCAGTTGTTTCTTGAAAAGTGAAGTCATTTTTCACATGCAAGAAATCCATAAAATCTCGTGCAGCAAAGAGTTTATAATCATGTATGTATTTTTGTTTTGTAAAGAGCGATGTTTCATTCAAGGGGTCAGTACATATTGTCCCTTGTTCTCCAAGAGGAAATACCTTCTGGTGGGGAATCAGATGATGAGCAAGAAGGTGCATTTATTGTACCTTTTTTTAATTCAATAAATATATTACACTAAAATGTTGTTATTTGTATTTCATTTTCCCACCATATAGCAGTGGTTTGGCGTGCACAATGTATCTCTTAGGATACCGCTTCTAAAACCTATCTGCGCACTGTATCTCACAAGATACATATTTTTTAAACGCCTTTTTGGGGGGTCGGAGGGGGCGGAAAAAATTTTAAATGTGATTTTTGCTTAATGGGACCCTAAAACAATACAACGCTAAAAGGAAATTATCATGGGTTGAGGATTTCTTAGCTTGAGTTAAAGAGGGTTAAACGCTTGAAAGCCTTTGAGATGTGGGTATACAGATGACTACTAAAAATGGGCTGGGTCGACAGAGTTATAAATGAGGAGGTCCTTAGACGGCTGAACCGTACAACACAACGTCAATATAATAAAGAGAGGCAAGCTGGAATATTTCGTTTCAGGGTTTCAATAATGTTTCAGGGTGTCTCACATTGTGAGACACCCTGAAACGACACTCCGACCAAAGTTTTTAAAAACTGCATAAGGAATTTTTCAATTCAAATGGGATCCCTCTCTCTTTTTAGTGGTACTTTAAACCTTTGATCGCAGTTTTGTAAGCAGAAAGCGCTCAGCTGGGAAATTAAAAACTTTACACACTTAAAAATATTTTTTAGACCAGGGCATTTAGCACTAAAAACACCCGAATAAATATTTTTTTAAATACAGCACCTAGAGACTTGCAGTTTTTGGCATTATGTTCAGGATGACGCCAGGAAAAAAGTCTACTCTTCAAAAATGGTTGGAAATGCATAATTGCACTGTAAAGTGCATAAAATGCATCCAAAATTGCATAAATATAAAAATAAAATCCAAATCAGTATACTAAGGAACAAAATTTATTGTTTGGGGGTTTTTGGGGTCACTGAATACGATTACGCCATAAGAACTGACCTCCGGATCACCTGGTTCCCAAGGTCACGGCAAGAGACGTCATCTTCTGGAGTTTCGATGGTTTTTGGCATTAAATCGATGCAAATGGATTACTCGTGGGTTTAAGGGGTCCCTAAATACAAATATGCAATCAGAATTGACCTCCTCAGTACCTGGTGCCCAGGGTCGTTACTAAGGCACATCATCTTCTAGAGTTTCAGAGATTTCGGCACTAAATTGATGCAACTGGACTATTCGGGAGGTTTTTGAGGTGGTTAAACACGAATATGCCATCAGAACAGACCTCTGGATAACCTGGTGCCCAAGGTCACTGCAAGAGACGTCATCTTCTGGGGTTTCGAGGGATTTCGGTATCAAATTGATGCAAACGGATTACTTACGGGTTTTTGAGGTCGCTAAACACGAATGTGCCATCATAATTTTCCTCCGGGGTGCCCAGGGTCGCTAATAAGTCACGTCATCTTCTGGGGTTTCGAGGGTTTTCGGCATTTAATTGATGCAAATGGATTACTCACGGGTTTTTGGTGTCGCTAAACACGAATATGTCATCAGAATTGACCTTCGTAGTACCTGGTGCCCAGGGTCACTACAAAGGCACGTCATCTTCTGGAGTTTCGAGGGATTTCGGCACGAAATTGGTGTAACTGGACTACTCGGGAGGTTTTTGAGGTGGTTAAACACGAAGATGCCATCATGACAGACCTTTGCACCGTAATCCATTTGCATCAATTTAATACCGAAAGCCCTAGAAACTCCAGAAAATGACGTCCCTGGCAGTGACCTTGGGCAGCAGGTGATCCGGTGGTCTATTCTGATGGCATATTCTTGTTTAACGACTTAAAAACCCCCGAGTAATCCACTTTTATCAATTTAATGCCGAAATTTCTTAAACTCCAGAACAGGACGCCCCTTGCTGTGAGCTTGGGCTCCAGGTGCACAGGGAGTCGGTTTCGATAGCATATTTGTGTTTAGTGACCTCAAAATCCCGTAAGTAATCCGTTTGCATCAATTTGATACCGAAAGCCCTCGAAACTCTAGAAGATGACGTGCCTTTGTAGCGACCCTGGGCACCAGGTACCCCGGAGGCCAATTCTGATGACATATTCCTGTTTAGCGACCTCAAAAACCCGTAAGTAATCCGTTTGAATCAATTTGATACCGAAATCCCTCGAAACTCCAAAAGATGACGTCTCTTGCAGTGACCTTGGGCACCAGGTGATCCAGAAGTCTCTTCTGATGGCATATTCGTATTCGTGTTTAACCACCTCAAAAACCCCTCGAATAGTCCAGTTGCATCAATTTAGTGCCGAATTCCTTCGAAACTCCAGAAGATGATTTGCCTTAGTAACGACCCTGGGCACCAGGTACTGCGGAGGTCAATTCTGATGGCATATTCGTATTTAGGGACCCCTAAAACTCGCGAGTAATCCGTTTGCATTGATTTAATGCCGAAAACCATCGAAACTCCAGAAGATGACGTCTCTTGCCGTGACCTTGGGCACCAGGTGATCCGGAGGTCAGTTCTGATGGCGTAATCGTATTCAGTGACCCCAAAAACGCCCCTAATAATAAATTTTGTTCCTTAGTATGCTGATTTTCACTTTATTTTTATATTTATGCAATTTTGGAAGCATTTTATGCACTTTACAGTGCAGTTATGCATTTCCACCCATTTTTGAATAGTAGACTTTTTTCCTGACATCATCCTGAACATAATGCAAAAAACTGCAAGTCTCTAGGTGCTGTATTTGAAAAATTATTTATTTTGTGCTAAATGCCCTGGTCTATTTCCCCCATTCTTTCAGTTGTCATAACTGAGTACAAAACATAACAGTATTTTCATTTCAAAAATATTTTTAGTGGAGCCATTTAGTCAACTATCCGAGTTTTTGAATTCATTTGAATTGCTTGGACTCATACCTCACAAAAGTAGAATCAGTTGTTATTATACTGCCTAAGATTAATTAACCTAGATTATGCAATGAAACGAGACTGAGTGTGAAAACATTAATAAATATCATCACTAAATGTCATTGAGGCAACTATCATCAATAATTACAAATAGCCTAATAAAATAAAAAAAGTCAAAATGTAAATTCGTACAGGTTAAAACAAATTTTATATCAAAGTTTAGGTGGGTACAAAAGATATTTTCAAGAAAGTATCCAAATCATACAAGGGGATCATTGTTTAAATAATTAAAAAGCGGTAATTTTTGCAAAAAAAATACTTTTTTAACTGCTGAGGTAATTCACTTATTAGTGAAGGTCTATGGGATTCTTTTCTGCAAAGTTGAAGAGTAAATCTTTCACATAAGACTTACTAAATTAAATTTGACCGCCTATTTATTTAAATAATTGTATATAAAACTTTAAAAATAAATTTGCAAAAAAATATTTTTAGCGTTTTAAATAAGCACTATAAAATATCTTATTTTACAGACTAAGTTACGCTATGTTACCAGTATTAAGCAAAAAAAAAATTGGTCGAAAAATATTTAATATTTTTTGAGATATTGAATTTGTTTATTAAATGTTACTATATTTTCACTTGCAAAAACGCGGTTGTTGCCAAAGAAATATTCACCTGCTTAAGATCTCATTATTTTTATTTTTATATATATTTTCAATAAATGTATTGATAAATTCAAATTTCAATTAAACTCCCCCCTAAAATGGCATTTGAAAATTATTCAAATTTGTTTATAATTTGTTTTTTTTTAATAACGTCGCGAGGATTAAGTATTTTGAAATGCCGTTTCGATAATTGGGTTCCTGGGAATTTTCTACTAATTAACAAAATTTTTTTGTCGTTTTTCCTTCTTCTTTTTTTTTCTTGGAGGTTTATTACTACGGGCCCTTTTAGGGTTAAATTTTATTAAGAATGTCGAATCTCTGAGTTGTAGATTCTAGACCTAAAAATATTAAGATTTAACTAAAATCTCTTAAATAAAATGTGGCTACTTACTGAGTTACAGGGTGTTTTATTTAAAAATTATTACCAGTACTATTATAGTATAATACTATATTATACTTATAAAAGTTACCAAGTACTTTAAAACTATTTGACGTATCCTTATCATACTTGGCAGAAAGTGTGGCTATTATACACCCTAGTAAATTGTGATTAATAAACGTTTCTAGCTAGTGCCAGAGGCGTACGATAGGGGATAGTGAATGATTGACCCTTCCCAAATTCTACGCCACTGAGTGAATTACTATTTTAGCGAAATTTTTCGATTCTCCAATACTTTGTATGTAAATAACTTTATTGGTATCGATAAAGTCATCAGTTTGGGAGATATTGGAAGTTTAAAATGAATGAATGAATGAATCAAAATAACTATGCCGTTTCATTTTTAACGTCCAATATCTCGAAAACTAATGACTTAATCGTTACCAGTAAAGAGTATATTATTTACATAGAAAGTATTGGAGAATCGAAAAATTTCGCTAAAATAGTAATTCCCTCAGTGGCGTTGAATTTGGGAAGGGTCAACCATTAACTATCCCCTGTCGTACGCCTCTGGTAGTAGCTAGAAACTTTTGTTTATCACAATTTAGTAGACTGTATAGTACCCACACTTTCTGCCAAGTATGATAAGGATACGTCAAATAGTTTAAAAGTACTTGGTAAAAATAATTTTTAAATTTTTAAATAAAACACCCTGTAACTCAGTAAGTAGCCACATTTTATTTAAGTGATTTTAGACCAATCTTAATATTTTTAGGTCTAGAATCTACAACTTAGAGATTCGACATTCTTAATGAAACTTAACCCTAAAAGGGCCCGTAGTAATATAACTCCAAGAAAAAAAAAAGAGAAAAAAAAGACAAAGAAAAAAAAAGACAAAAAAAAAAATTGATAAGTAGTGAAAAATTCCCAGGAATCCAATTACCGAAACGGTATTTCAAAATATTTAATCCCCGCGACGTTATTAAAAAAACAAATTATAAACAAATTTGAATAATTTTGAAATGCCATTTTAGGGGGAAGTTTAATTGAAATTTGAATTTATCAATACACTTGTCGAAAATATACATAAAAATATAAATAATAAGATTTAATACAGGTGAATATTTCTTTGGCAACAACCGCGTTTTTGCAATTGAAAATAGAGTAACATTTAATAAACAAATTCAATATCTCAAAAAATATTAAATATTTTTGGACCAATTTTTTTTTAATAATACTGATAACATAGCGCAACTTCTCCTGTAAAATAAGATATTTTATAGTGCTTATTTAAAACGCTAAAAATTATTTTTTGCAAATTTGTTTTTAAAGTGTTATGTATAATTATTTAAATAAATAGGGGGTCAAATTTAATTTTGTAAGTCTTATGTGAAAGATTTACCCTTCAACTTTGCAGAAAACAATCCTATACACCTTCATTAGTAATTGAATGACCTCAGCAGTTAAAAATGTATTTTTTATTTGCAAAAATGACCCCTTTTTAATTATTTAAACAATGATCCCCTTGGATGATTTGGATACTTTCTTGAAAATATCTTTTGTACCCACCTAAACTTTGATATAAACTTTGTTTCAACCTGTACGAATTTACATTTTGATTTACATGTAGTGTAATTTTATTTTACTAGACTAAAAGGGGAGGATGTCTTGATCCCGCGTATATCGCCGATTCCAACAAACTTACTACAATTTGATTTTAAGCCTCTACAATTTCCCGTGCGTTTGGATTTTGCAATGATGATAAACAAATCGGAAGAACAATCGTTGGTATTTTGCGTAATTAACTTAACGTTTCCATATTTAGCACATGAAAAATATACAAAAATATACAAAAAATCGCACGTTGGAAAAACGTCATCGTTGTATATCTAAGCACCGAAAAAAAATTCTTTCGGAAACCACTAAGCTAAACCATTAACTTTTGCATACACAATATTTTGGAGTATTTTATTTTGGTTTTCTGTTAATTTTTAGTTATTGAACTTTGACACATTAATTAATTCTAAGGAGGTACAGCTAGTTATATTATAAGATCAAGATCTGACAAAAATTGCAACATGAAGGGGTTAAGAAAGCGAGCCATTGCATCAACGTACTGTTTAACTCGATTAAATCATCATGTATCGATTTAATCAAACGGTTTCTATCAGAAATGCAAACGATGCTAGGAAAATGTCTTTTAACATTCAACACCAACCATAATAGAAAATATTTTTAAAACTAAAACCTTTTTCATAATTCTATATGGAGACTTATTATGATCTTATATGGCATAATTTTATTCATTGCTTTTATACATTTATATTTAAATAAATGTAGTATACACACTCTCCACACAATAAAACACATTTCCAGAACACACACATTAAATCATATATCTACATCGCAACGCACAACAACAAAAGACATAATATCTCTTATTATGAAATCTCGTAGAAAATAATATACAATCTGCCAGCTACAATACTATACAATACTGCCAAGCCTTTATACATTACACTAGTCCGGCGTCACAATTAGGGATGCCATTGTTGTCCTATTCTGATGTATGTAATGTCCTTTGCATGCCAAAAATTTTGTTATATGTTTAATGGTATTGGCAAGAGTAAAGAGGCTGGTTTAATTTTAGAGTTGGGTTTTTAAATTTTATTATGGAAAAAGGTCACGGTCTCGGTCGATTTTTATTATTTTCAAAAATATTTGTATGTACTATAAAGATGCCAATAAGAAATGATAAAAGAAATGGTTAAATATAAAAACCACAAATAACCCGCTACAAAGTTATATTTTGTTGCTCCTATGTTGTTGGCCTATTTTCTCAATGCGTTTTTCACTGACTCAGATTTTTAAGCCTTGATGTTGCTCTTCGCCTAAATCTAAAGCGCCCACTATACTACTCGCGAATTTGATCGAAGTTCAGCGAGAACGATAGTATAGAGAGCCACTTCATGCGACTTCGCTTCGCCTCGGACTACTTTCATTCTGTGTCGGTTTTTGCGACCGAGTCAAAGGACTCGAAGTTAGTTTCCCCCGCGCGAATGTGTTCCTCGAAGTTGATCGAGTGTGTATAGATGCACTTCGGACAACTTTCCCTAGTACTTCATCGAGTAAGTTCACGAGAGTGTACAGCTGGCTTAATAAAATCCATTGAACTCTAAACTCATGATTCCTTATTCGGAATTGGTTTTTAAACAATTATTAATAATTTAACTTACCAAATCTCTGTATATGTTGTTCTGAAGCTATTTCCTTGTGGCATTTTTATGATTAATTATTTATATGGGAAATAAGCCACAATTAAAATGAAAAAAATAATTTTATTAACGTTTCGACGCCCAAATCGGGTGCCGTTGTCAAAATACAAAATATTACTAAATAAACAAAAATGTTGCTAAGCAAAAAAATTCTTCTAATAATTTATTTAATCTGACTCATTTATATTGGCAATTTAGACATATATTATACATTTTAAAGTAGAAGACTTTAAAATGATATTGCCAATATTTATGAGTTGCGTTCCTGGGACGACTTACTGAAAGATAGTTCATTCGATTACATGAAATCAACCCCAACTCAAGAATATCCGTCACAAAAAAATTATAGCATGTGATCTGTCTTTAAAAAGACACATTTAATGTCGGGATAGTATCACAGGGTTTTTTCCTGGTTTTCCCTTGTGATTTACTATGAAGTCTCTAACGCGAGAATTTTACTGTCGTTGCATTTGGTTGTCTTTTTAAAGACAGATCACATGCTATAATTTTTTTGTGACGGATATTCTTGAGTTGGGGTTGATTTCATGTAATCGAATGAACTATCTTTCAGTAAGTCGTCCCAGGAACGCAACTCATAAATATTGGCAATATCATTTTAAAGTCTTCTACTTTAAAATGTATAATATATGTCTAAATTGCCAATATAAATGAGTCAGATTAAATAAATTATTAGAAGAATTTTTTTGCTTAGCAACAACATTTTTGTTTATTTAGTAATATTTTGTATTTTGACAACGGCACCCGATTTGGGCGTCGAAACGTTAATAAAATTATTTTTTTCATTTTAATTGTGGCTTATTTCCCATATAAATAATTAAATCTCTGTATACTTTCTTAATAGCTTACCTGCAACAGAAAAAGATATATTAAAATTATATTGACAAAACTGCTAATAAATTTTGTAAATAATAGATAGTTTTAAACTGCAGAGTAACATGTGGCGTATACTAATTCACCCCGAACATCGAATATACGTACTAAAGCAACTGCATGTGAATAACAACAAAGGTAACAGTCAACTCAACTAACAAACCCTTTCTCGCATAATTTAGATTCTGTAAATTTTTGAACCAAAGTATTTATTATACGTTTTTGAAATCAGTATTTCAAAAGCTTTTAAATGAGAGGTAACATAGGGCTTCCAATCCCGCAAAACCGAGATCTCGGTATTGCGGGATCCCGCGTCATTTTCCAATCCCGCGTGATGCGGGATTACAGGCGCGGGATCCGCGGGATTTGCGGGACTAAAAAAAGCGTACATTACTGCTGTAACTACGCTCAAGATTATCAAAAAACTGTCTTTGCGCCGTATTTTACAATGACATAGAAATGTGACTGCACTACTGATTTATCTCCAAAAGCCGCGTAGTTACCAAGCCTCGTGTGACGATGAAACTTTTCCTCCCACCGAAAAGTTTACTTCGAAAAGAAATTAATGATTTTGTAACGGGAATGAACTTCAGCCTTTTAAATTCATCTGAGAGCAATTATGACGAAGAGGCTGATCAAGTAAGAAACACGTGAGAAACAATGTAGAGGTTCCATCATCGGGTTCCGATCTTGATCTTACATTGGAACAGGAGTTAGAGTTTACTATATCGTCAGCATGTAATGTATTTACTTTGCCCGTCGCCATCTCGAGCTAATACGCTTGAGTCCATTATTAAAATAGAAATGAATCTGGGGAGTCAATGGGAATATATCTTACATTTACATATAAAGCCTACAAAGGAATACCGTCGACGTATGGAAACCGAAAGGGCATTTTCTGCTGCTGGCTATATTGTGTCTAAAATACGCAGGAGTTTGGCAGATGACAGTTTAGATTTAGATATTGGCTCGTATGAATAAAAATGAGAATGTAGTTTATACTCCAAATTTTGGAGTACATACTCCACGCGGTAGTATCTACTCTTATGTACGGTGAGTAGAAACCAGAGACATGTTAACCGTACACAATGCATACTGAGCAAAAAACCGTAACGTGCGGCAGTTGATCGGTGGTCTATCGATCTCTTTTACTAAGCGATACCGCTCATATGAAGGACAAAGATGGTTAGACCACTCAAAATGAATATTGACCAATGGCGTCCTTGATATCGGCGTTACACCTCGATGCACAGAGCGACCCATAGTTAGCCTAATCTACAGGTTATTATATCTATGGTAGAAACTCATCACATCAACATATTTTTATTCATGTGAAATGTAGTATAAACTTATACATTATGCTCATACTCATGAGAACGTACTCGGAGTTTATGCTCCCGGTTTTAATTAAAAATGGGTTTTTTGGTTGATTTTTAAAATTTTGTTGGTGTATTTTTTGAAGAAGATATTGTTTTTTCAGTATTTGTTATTGTTTAAATATATGACTATATGAAAATATGACTATTTTCAATATGCGGGATCCCGCAAATACCGATATCCCGCGGGATTGAAAATTCGTAGTCCCGCAAATAGCGAGATTGAACTCAGGCTGCGGGATTGGAAGCCCTAAGGTAACATGACGCACTTCCCATTTAAAAAATCAAAGTTATGACTATCACCCGAAGAGGAATCGCGTAAAGTTCGAAACATTGATGTTATAATACATTATGAATATTTTAAAAATCGACCTGTTCGAGCGTTTTGCTTACGTGCTAAAAATAAATAAGTTAATAGGGGGGGGGGGATAAAACACTTATTCCAGTGCACTGTATATGTATACCCTATTCCACGAACATACGCCTGTTTTGGATTACTTCGACAACGAATATTTTACTGTGCAAAATAAGAAGAACGAAAGTAAATTGCAAATTACATTGTTGTTTATTGGAATAATTATTAGCGCCATTTACTTTCGTACTTCTTATGTTGCACAGTAAAATATTCGTTGTCGAAGTAATCCAAAACAGGCGTATGTTCGTGGAATGGCCCATATACAGGGTGTCCCAGACTAATTTATCCAGGCTATATCTCCTAAACGAATCGATGTTTTCGAATGGGACAAAAACTGATCTATTCCATTTGTAATACACTTTAATATGGCGTAGAAAAAATCCTCCCCTAAATATTCATCCCTTAGTTACAATCCCAAACTTTATTTTTTTTTAATGGCACCCTGTACATTTTTTTATAGTTTTGGATGTGATGTTCTATCGTCTATTCAACACATTTATTAAAAATAAAATCAGTTCGTAAGTAATCAAGAAAATATCAGTTTATTTTTGATAATTATGTGTCCCAAGACTAATATTTATCCAGGCTATACTTCTTAAACGAATAGAGATTTTCGAATGGGACAACGACTAATCTATTCCATTTGTAAAACACTTTAATATGGAGTAGAAAAAAATCATCCCCTAAATAGGGAGTGAGAACGCCTGCGCATTAGCTGTTCAGAGGGTGTTCGACCTTATCCAACGCCCAATTTTGTGATGCGCAGGCGTTCTCCCTCTGGGTAAGTTCAGGATGTGCTCCGCGAATAGACCTATAACATAGGCATTGACTTTGCGGAGCAGGCGGAGGTCGAAAAATCAACAATCTCCGCTATGCTGACGAGCCTTTAATCGTCTTCAAATGATGAGCTTGAATATAAATAATGAACAGGCTAGATACTATTAGTCAAGAATATCAACTTCAAATTAATGTGTATAAACATTTTCAATTTCTTTGCAATACGAAAATGCAGCAGCTGCATAATACTCTGGTTAAATCGGAGAGTGCAGGAAGAGTATATACCGGTTTCGGAGGTTTTTCCTCCTCATCGGTAGTCCCATATCCTCTTCTCTCCGATTTCCTAAGGCATTGCACTTTGGGCCTTTCCGAATTGCAAAGAAAGAAATGTCACGGATGTACTAGAGCCATCTACCGAAAAACAAAGTAAGTTATCAATCGAAGTAGCGCGGAAAACGACAATAAATATCGTTCCCATACCACCAGATTGGCAACAGGTGGAATACTTTCTTTGGTTACAACCTCCCGAGATTTTCAAAAATTATAAATCATACAGGATTCCGAGAAAATTAAGATGAGAGAATTTTAAATAATTCACAACTCATCTGCTCAGCGTGGTAAGAGTTCCAACAAGAAAGATTCCTTAATACTCCTACAAAAGAGTAAATGAATTAAAAATGTATAAACATTTTCAATTTCTTTGCAACACGAAAATGCAACAGCTGTATAATACTCTGGTTAAATCGGAGAGTGCAGGAAGAGTCTATGCCGGTTTTAATTCATTTACTCTTTTGTTGAGTACTAAGGAATCATTCTTGTTGGAACATTTACCACGCTAAGCAGATGGGTTGTGAATTATTTAAAATTCTCTCATCTCAATTTCCTCGGCATACTGTATGATTTATAATTTTTGAAAATCTCAGGAGGTTGTAACCAAAGAAAGTATTCCACCTGTTGTCAATCTGGTGGTATGGGAACGATATTTATTGTCGTTTTCCGCGCTACTTCGATTGATAACTTACTTTGTTAAAATTAATGCATTAACAAATGTAGCAAGAAATACGTCGACGCCTTACAATTGCCAGATCAGCAACAGTCAAACTTAAAAAATCTGGAAAGATATGGACCAAAATTAAGAACATCAAACTATACCTGATATGGGCGCTTTAGTTCCCCATCACCTACGCTGCACAAACTTGGATTAAAGAACTGTTGAAGATCTAAAACTTCCAAAGTTGGAAAATCTGGTTACAACCTAAATCCGTGTTTTCTACAAATTACAAGGCAAACGGACGATAAATGCATAGTCTAGGGACTAGGTGGAATCTAAAATATGCATAGTACTCAAAATGTGAGTAAAACTAAGAAAATGAACATCATCCGTTTATCCTTTAACTACACGCGCTGGCGTACTTTGTACGCCAGATATAAGAATTCTACTGCAAATATATTTAAAAATTTAATTTTTGACCTTATTTATCTCTCTAACCTATCACTGTAATGTGCTTTACAATTTGGTTTTAGTTTCGTCATAATCGGCTTTCTGGGAAGATCGTAATTTACAGTTTATTATTTGTTGTTTCCGGTGGCGGACAATATACGCCACGATTATATTAATATAAGTAGTAATATAAGTACATATTTCAATTGTTTTTTAGTGATTATGACACAAAATGTATTTTTCTTTATAAACAATACTTTTGCTCCTGCAAAAAATCACTTTCAAAAAATTTTTTATTAGTAATTTTATTTATCATGGAATCCAGTTATTCCATGATTCCAGTTATAAATCCCAATTGGCTTACTGAGAAGGAACTCCAAGTATTTACTGATGTAGAATAAGGTTTATACCAAACAACTAAGTGTATTTTTTCAAAAAAAATAAACAAATTCGCTGTTTTTAAGTGTATTTTCTTGTGGCGTATAAAGTACGCCACGCGTGTAGTTATGTTATAACTTGATGCGCGGGTAGTTAAAGGTTATGTACGTTTCACCCTTTTGGGATCTTCAGAACGGCCTGTGGCTTGCTCTGAATCAAAACGAAAACCAACTGCCTATACTGCGTTCCACGGTCACTTTTCAGTACAGACTCTTATGAAGAACAGTGTTGCCAAGAGATATTAATATTTATATTAAATAAATTTTAAAGTATTTTTATACCTCACTTGGTCTATTAAATTTGTCAGTATGTATGAGAAATCTTGTAAGCTGTCAAAGCAAAGGGAGTTCAGCTCGGTGGTAGCGCGTTCGACCGGAGATCGAGAGGTCCCTTGTTCGAATCCGTGTGTTATCTAACTTTTTTTTATTTTTAGTATTGTTTTAGTAAAAATTTTTGGAAAGTAGTAAGTAAAAATTAGTTTAATCTTTAAATACAAATAACCTGTTGAAACCTGTATTACAACAAATAGAAAAAAGGAAGATCTTAAATAAATCTAACAAAAAGGGAACCGCAGAATATAGAGAACTTAATAGGCAGATTAGAAAAGGAATCAGAAAACAAAAAAGAAAAGAAGAAGAAAAATTAATAACAACAACTATTGAAAAAAATAAGAGTATGAAATGCCTCAGACCGACACCAGGACGACGTCATATAATATCATTAATGGGAAAAGACGAAAATGAAATTACGACTAGAGAAAATATACTGAAACGAATAGAAGAATTTTACACGGAACTCTACAGAACACATCAACAAGACGATGAAATGAGACCAGCACGGAAATTAATAAAAAATGTTGGATCGGAAATAATGCCAAAAGTAACAATTTCAGAGGTAACTACAGCATTGGGAAACATGAAGAGAAATAAAGCTGCAGGAGAAGATAGTATTACTACAGATATGATATTAGAAGGAGGTAAGAAACTCATTGCAATTGTAACTAAGTTTATAGACAGTTGTTTACACCAGTGCAAAGTCCCTAAGAGCTGGAACAACTCTAAAGTAATCTTATTACACAAGAAAGGTGATAATCGAAAGTTAGAAAACTACAGGCCCATCAGTCTATTGTCACACCTATTTAAAATGCTCACCAAAGTCATAACTACCCGACTAACAAGAAAATTAGATGAATACCAACCATATGAACAGGCAGGTTTTAGAAAAGGCTATTCAACTTCCGATCACGTGTTAACCACAAAAATATTAATAGAAAAATGTAACGAATACTAGTTTCCAGTTTTTATAGCATTTGTAGACTACGAAAAAGCTTTCGACACTATAGAACACACGGCCGTAATAAACGCAATGCAAAATTGTAGAATAGACAGCAGATATATTAACTTAATAAAAAAACTATGAACCAAGCTACAGCTACATACTACCTAAATGAAAATGAATACTCGAACCCTGTACCATTAAACAGGGGAGTCAAACAGGGAGACATTCTATCACCCAAACTGTTCACCTTAATTTTGGAGGACGTTTTTAAAAATCTAAATTGGAAATATAAGGGAATAAACATCAATGGCAGCTATCTCAGTAATCTACGATTTGCGGATGACAATCCTGATAGCTACTGACCTACAAGAACTGCAAACCATGCTTTCAGAACTACACACAGAATCTTCTAAAATAGGACTGAAAATGAATTTAAACAAAACAAAAGTCATGTACTCCGAAGAAACGATGACAATAATAAACAACAAAGTTATAGAAAAAGTTGAAGAATATATATACTTAGGACAAAAAATAATACTAAATAGGGAAATTCAAACGGAAGAAATAAAAAGAAGAAGAAAGTTAGCATGGGCAGCATTTGGCAAACTGAACTATATACTCAGAAATCAACAAATTCAACTACATCTTAGATCTAAAGTCTTTGATGCATGCATTATTCCGATATTAACATATGGGGCACAAACATGGACAATCACAAAAAAGAATATGAACATACTCAGAGTCACTCAACACGCGATGGAAAGAGCAATGCTTGGCATATCACTTAAGGACAGAAAAACAAACACATGGATAAGACAGAAAACCAAAGTCACGCTGGAGACCATACGAACACAAAAGACCCAGAGGCAGACCTCCTATGAGATGGACAGATGATCTGAAACGAACTGCCGGGAAAAATTGGCTACAAGTAGCGTACAACAAAAACCAATGGAAAGGAAGACTTGAAGAGGCTTATGTTCAGATGTGGACGTGAATGGCTAGACGAAGAAGAAGAAGAAGAACCTGTTGAAAGTATATTTATTTCGTTGAAATCATATAATAGAAGTATAACTTCTTACGTGCATACAAAGTACACGTGTTAAAAAGTACATTTTTAAGGCACTCATGTGAATTGCAGAATTCTCTTCGCTCATTCTGCAAACTTTCACATGCGTGCCTTAAAATTGTACTTTTAACACTTATATCATAAATAACTATTAAACATAATATTAATCACAGGCTAATTATAATTAATATTCAAATGATATATTTTTAATATCGTATAAATATCTTTCATAGTACCTATCTATGAATTATTTAAAAATAATAAAACCCACAGATATTAAAATCAAGATGTTTTGGACTTCTGGAATATTCTATTTAGAGGGACTAAGTTCGTCTGCTTAAAACCGGCAACTCTGAGCTGCAAGGCTCCATAAGTTTTATATTGGGATATGCTCATGCCCCGGAATCTTATATGAACAAACTGGGGAATTTCCCCCATCACTTTCACTACCGTCAGCTAATAAAGAGAAATGACAGCCTATCTCGCTCACGAAGACTTTAACCAATCATTTATGTTAACGCCATATCTGAATGTCATAAATAAAATAATCAAACGAGGCTTAACTCGGCAATGTCAATTCTGTCAAAAGTAATGACAGTTAGTGAAAAAAATTTTCCATTAGTTTACAGTTTTTATTTTTTATTGTATTACCTTTAACGATTTGTTCTTAGTAATTTCAATTTAAGTTGGTTCCTTATCCTTCGTTGATAAAGTGTAGTTTTGTTTTAGTTACTAAACGAAAGAACTTTTGTGTTGTGTTAATAAAAAAACTGAACATGGTTTATTATTGTTGTTTACCGTTGTGTACAAATCATAGAAAAGTTAGAAAAATGCATAGATAGGTAAATAGTAATTAGTTTATAACTGTTTTATCTGTGTGTGTGTGTGTTCACAAAGAGGGGATGGCATTAGATAAACTTTTTGCCACAGATATTTGAAAGTTGAAGATTGAAGATGTCATATTAAATTTTTATTTTAGAATCTTTAAGAAATTGTATGATAATATCATTAATAGTTTTGGTATTGAAGCTTAGTAGATGTGAAATATTCAGCGGTAAACTTACATTCCGCTCCTGAAGTCTAGCAATTAGTGCTTTCGTATGGTATTTATTAAGTTCACAATTAAAGATTATATGATTTAAATCTGCAGTAGAGTAGTTATCACATGAACAGAGAGAGTTGATACGCATTCCTATTTTAGCTAAATGTGCAGGAAAATTGCCATGGTTTAATCTTAAGCGACTTAGGGATGTGGAATAAAATCGAGTAACGTGATAATCAAATATATGTGGGATATTTTGCGGAAGTTGTGGGTGTATGTTAGTGTATGGATTCCTCGAAGTTTGTACAAACTTAAGCCAAATAGTTTCCCATTTTTTTCTTAATTTTTTATGCAATTCGGGAATGTAATCGCTGGAGATTGTTAAATCTACTATTTCATTTAAAGTTGCTGAATTCTTTGCCATTTCATCCACTATCTCATTTTCTTTGATTCCGGCATGTCCTTTTACCCAGATAAAGACCAAGTCACTGCTATTATTTTTAAATCGAGTGATTGTCTTTCTAATATGGCATAACAACTCATTGTTGTGTTTTTTGGTTATTGGTTGCGATATTGCCTCAAGAGCAGATAAAGAATCTGAAACAACAAATAAATACACGTACCTATATTTAGAAAAACATTGTCATAACTTTTTTTATATCCCTTTTCCTTACTAAATTTGACAGCAAAAATAACATATTTTTGTAACTTGGGAATTCCGAATAATTTATGAGTATTACTTAGATATTATTTAAATAAAATACTTTAACAAGCTTAGTAAGTTCTGGTATTTTATTTTAATAATATAGGTGAGATTATAAGAAGATATTTTAATTAGTAACGAAAGGGCCCGCAAGAGGCGCTGAACGGATGAAATTAATGCTTGTCCATTTAAATTTCCCGCCAAATGGTGATTAGTTAACACTACGGTCGCAAGTGGCGAAAGGAACCAAATTTTTACAGTGAGTTGCCTATCTATCCGGTAATACTATATTATTAATCTATGGGATATGCTGCCCACACTGCAAAGTGATTGCGGAACGCAGAATAGTAAGCAACATTACACGAAATAATTTGCTAGTGGACGCAGTAGAGACATCTATTTACCACAACAAGAAGTCTAAAGAACGGAAGATTTAACTGATTTCGTTTTTTTTTATTTGTATTTGATTTTTATGTACATTTCTTAGTGTTTGGTTTGCTATTTTTTTGCGTTGTAAATTTTTCATTACAATACAAGAATTCGTGTACTCCCATTGCTTTTCTGTATAGATCGCAACTTTTATCAAACATGTTTTCCATTACAGTCACATTAGAAACGGCCTACTTTCTTGTATTAAAAGTACCGACAAAAATTGTTGTTTCAGATTTAATTTGTTACGACTTTAACTTGACCATATATGTCCGTATCTTTTACCGATGGCCACAAGGAGAACTACAAAGTACACTTCATTATCACTACTAGTTTTCTCAACGTATATGGTATTCGGAGAATATGGATCGCTAATATTTTTCTTTTATATTCGAATAAATCACTGCCGATCGACCTGTCGTGATAATCACATGAATCGCATTCAGCATTGGATTAAAGGATTTTTCAAAACATGCACATTGTTCTACATTGCTCGTTCACTATTAATAGGTACATTTGTCGTAAATCAAAGATAGGTAAAAATTTCCGCCTTGATCATGTTTAGTGTTGCCAGGTCCGATTTGTTTGTAATCGGTACATAAACAAAAACAAAACGGGATTTAGGGTTGTAGATCGGGACAAATAAACAACAATAGCCCACTAGTAAATAAGTCTCTAGCATTAAAACTAAGCGAGTTACGCTCAAAATAAAGTTGGCTCCTTTTTTTGGTAAAAAAAAATCGTGAATATGTCCCACTATTTAGCACCGTAAATAAACTTAACCGTTACCGCTTTACCACTTACTTTATATGTGTATTGTTTATACGATCTGTAAGGTTTACCGGTTGGGAGTGCTTAGTTTTGAAAAAAATTGGTTTTATAGTAAAAAAGAATTTCCTAAAATATTGGAAAATGGCTTTTTTCAAAATATCTTAAAAAGTATTAAGGATACGCATTCTAGCGTTCAGTGCTCTTTTTGGTAGCCTATCCTCCCCCATTCTTCACATGTCCGGCCCATTGCAATCTTTGTATTCTAATGAAGTCTGACAGGGGTGTTTCCTTATAAAGTTGATAAAGTTCGTTGTTGTATAGACTTCTGAAAATTCCGTTTTCCCTCACAGATCCTAGTATTCTCCTCAGTACTATCCTTTCGAATGTGTCGAGTTTGTTTTTGGATGTTTCTTCCAGGACCAATGCTTCACTGCCATAGCATGGTATTGGTCGAATTAAGGTTTTATAGATTCTCATCTTTGTATTTCGGTGGACACTTTTAGACCGAGAAATACATGGGAGAGGGAGGGCAAAATAAGCTCTGTTTGCCTGCGTTATTCACTTACGTATTTCCTCATCTTCAGATCCGTCGGCATATATTTCTACTCGCAGGTATGTAAACTTTCCAACCGTTTCAATGTCATCTTCATGTATAATGTTTTGTGGGACTACATTTCTGCTCATCTGTATCACTATTTTTGTTTTTTCTGTGTTAATTTCCAGACCTAGCCTTTTTGTTTGCGTTTTTAACTCTGCGTATGCTTCCTGTGTAGGGGTCGCCAAGTTCTTGAAAATTTCAAGATCTTGTCTTGATCTTGTCTTGATTTCAAGACAAGATCAAGGCAAGAAGTAATTTTAGATTTCAAGACAAGACAAGAAATTTTTTGTCAATACCAAGATTTCTTGTCAAGAAATCAAGAAATCTTGAAATATCTTGACTAGGTATTAATTTGTGAAAAAGATAACATAGTTTAACATAAAATAACGTATTTTAATGTATTGAACACTTTTTTTGCTAAAACGATTTACAAAATGTAAATGGTGTAAATGTAACATAAATTTTTAAATCGGAACTGATAAGCCATGAATTAAGGGAGATAATACTTCTTATGCTGGGGCCACAGTAACGGCATTAGACGTTACTGTGGCCCCAGCATTATGGAGTCAACGTCTAGCCGATTTCTTGACTTTGTTATTGTTAAAGCTGCTATTGAAAATAGCCTTACCGCAGGTACAGATGTTGCTGGCGTTCTGCGAAAATCCTTGGCCATTTTCGATCATAACGGGTAGACATTCTCGTGTCTTCTCTACCAATCAAGTAGATTCTCAGGATTTGACCATTCTGGGATTTATTAGGCCGTGTCAGCACGCATCACAATAAAAAAGGTCGCCGGGGAATCACCGGACCAGGTAATCAAGAAATTTCAAGATCTTGAAATTTCTTGAGTCAAGACAAGATATAACATGTCAAGAAAACGTCAAGACAAGATTTTTTTAAATTTCTTGATTTTTTCTCAAGACAAGACAAGAAGTTGTTATCAAGACAAGAATTCTTGTCTTGTCGACCCCTATTCCTGTGCTGCTGTTGGTGTTCTACTCATTTAATATCATCGGCATAAGCGGCCAGTTGAACCATTCGGTTGGTTCGTAGGTTTCCTCGTCCAGATTACGTTATTACCGAGGGCCAAAAGTCCCTTAGAATAAATAAAAAGTTTCTTTTGAATGAAATAGTTCCAATTGAAAAATCACACTAAATTTTCTCTTTTATTTTCACGCCTGTAACTTATTAAAATAAATATTATAGAAGTTTTCAGGGACTTTCGGCCCTCGGTACTAACGTAATCTTTCATTCTCCTTTTAAATTTTTCAAAAATACTTATTAGTTTTCTCAAGATTCGAAAAAAATGAATACATTTAAAACACATTGAAAATTATGACAGGCGACATTTAACGCCTTTCCCCTTTAGAGCATACAGTAGCGATCAAAAGGTAGCAACAAACGCGGTCCAAGATTGCGGCTGTAATTTGGAATCTTTTTTTGAGATATTTGGCACACATATTCGTAATATATGTAATAAAGAATGGCGGTACAGAGCCCAATTTGAAAAATATGTTAGTATGTGGAAATTATCTGTGATAACTAAACTTTTAACTTGTTTTAATTTAATTTATGTAAAGAGGGTGATCACTGGATCTCCCTCTACAGGTCAAATTTTCAATTTTTGTCAAAGAATTTACCTATTGTTCTTAGTTAAGGACAGATTGTAAATATTACAACAATAATAATAAAAAAAAAAGTATGTGGAAATTACTCTATGCCTAAATAAAATATTGCAAAAAGGAGCCTGTACCGCGATTAAAAAGACCAAAAAATACACTTTCTTCAAATAAACTTTTCTATCCCATGTCTAGATTTTGTGTCACATTGGATTGGACTGACTCGGCAACATTTCGCGCCTATGAGTATAAAAATTATTGTTTTTGATAGTATAATTGTCACTGTCAGTGTCGAATTACCGACGCACTGTTGCCTCACTGTTGAAAGTTCGCAGAACTTTCGAAAAACAAAAATATTAATGACGCGCTACTGTTTACTTTTAAACAAATTACTCGGTTAAATAAACAAATCACAAATTCTCTAATTGCATTTTTATAATCCATGTAAAAAGG
Source organism: Diabrotica virgifera virgifera (assembly GCF_917563875.1). Classification (NCBI taxonomy): domain Eukaryota; kingdom Metazoa; phylum Arthropoda; class Insecta; order Coleoptera; family Chrysomelidae; genus Diabrotica; species Diabrotica virgifera. Next base: position 204,265,206 of record NC_065449.1, on the reverse strand, counting down.
TGCCTCAAATTAAAAAAATACATACATTTTCATTGATTGGTACCGGAGATATTATTGTGATTTTGATAAATTTGAAGTTATGAACTCAGAATATTTGAAAAGTAAAAAAGTATTGTTTTTAATTCGTGTAAAAATGCCAACATTTCGAGTAATAAAAAATTAACTTCCTACATGTTAACGCGTTGATGAGTTATTATAATACTCTGGGCTAATTAGCAAAATACAAGGAAAAGTTATTTACCAGCAATTTTATTGTTGGCATCGAATCTTATTATTGTATGTATTAATAATATAGATATGGAAAGTCCGCAGATAGTGTGCTACTTTTTTTATAAACAAAATGGCGCCCGAAAATCGTGTTTTTTTCAATTTTTGCTCTATAACTCCAAAGATTTTAACTTTAGACCAAAAACACCCAAATAAAAATTCACCGCAATTAAATTCTGCATAGAGACGTGTTTTTTCCGATATACTTCGACGAAAACTTTCCCCGTAAAAAGCGGGTGTTTCCAACAAAATCTTTAATTTTCAACTAAACTTTTAGATATGTAGTTGTTAATCAATAATTAAATAACTTGGTAACGTAAAAGCCCTTTCCGTATATATTATAATTCCAGAAGTCTATGGAAATTGAATGAACAGTTTAGCAACAATTAAAATGTTAATTAAAAATTTACGGTCGCTATAATAACGACAATAATTATGATGCATAAGAATAACTATGATTTTTTCATAAAAAGACACTATACATATCTAATGTAGTTTACAGAATTGAAATTGGACGATTTAAGCGGCCTCAGGAGTATTTTAAAATTATAAACAATTTTTTGGCTTATAACAAATAGAATATCTCGGGAAATATTAAACTAAATTAAATTGTGAAAACGGTATTCGAAAGAGAGCGGCAGGACGCTTCTTTTAAAAGAAAAATCGTTTAATCATGACGAGTGGTTCCTGAGATACAACCGGTCAAACTTGACCGGAATTTACGGCAAAGATATAAACAATAGGATCATAATTTTCAAACCATCACCTTTTTATTTTTGTCCTCTTTCTCCACACCAATTTTCATATCTTTAAAATCCTCAAAACATATATTATTATAATAAAAACTATCGATAATACGTGTGAAAATTGCCAAAAATAGCAAAATTCCAATCAAAAATTAGGTTGGAGAAAATGTAACCCTTAAAGTTCAAAATCGGTATACGTTAACAAAATACATTTTCTCGGCTTCCCATGGAGCAATTTTCTTCATTTTTTTTGTTCCCTAATAACTCGAGTAGAGCCATCGAACTAACGCATAATTAAATGTCAAACTTGCTTTTGTTTTGTTATAATAGATTAATTTATTTATAGAATCGTAAACTTTGCATTTGATCATAATATATTATATTCAGCTGACGCTTTTTCTTAAAATCTAAAATTCATAAATTAATGATTTATACTTTTTAATCTTTGCCAAACTACATAGATATTTTTTTATTATTATCTAGCTGACCCGGCAAACTTCGTACCGTCTTAGAACTAAATAATAATGTTTTTTCCAGTTGTAGGCTTTTTTTTTAGATAAACTTACTACAAGTGTAATTACATAAGTGTAAACAAATTAAAATATTGTGTTATAATAAATAAATTAATTTATTATAACAAAACAAAAGCAAGTTTGACATTTAATAATGCGTTAGTTCGATGGCTCTACTCGAGTTACTTGGGAACAAAAAAAGAATGAAGGAAATTGCTCCATGGGACCGTATACCGTATTTTTTTAACGTATACCGATTTTGAACTTTGAGGGTTACATTTTCTCCAACCTAATTTTTGATTGGAATTTTGCTATTTTTGGCAATTTTCACACGTATTATTGATAGTTTTTATTATAATAATATATGTTATGAGGATTTTAAAGATATGAAAATTGGTGTGGAGAAAGAGGACAAAAATAAAAAGGTGATGGTTTTAAAATTATGATCCTATTGTTTATATCCTTGCCGTAAATTTCGGTCAACTTTGACCGGTTGTGTCTCAGGAACCACTAGTCATGATTAAACGATTTTTCTTTTAAAAGAAGCGTCCTGCCGCTCTCTTTCGAATACCGTTTTCACAATTTAATTTAGTTTAATATTTCCCGAGATATTCTATTTGTTTATAAGCCAAAAAATTGTTTATAATTTTAAAATATTCCTGAGGCCGCTTAAATCGTCCAATTTCAATTCTGTAAACTACATTAGATAGGTATAGTGTCTTTTTATGAGAAAATCATAGTTATTCTTATGCATAATAATTATTGTTGTTATAATAGCGACCGTAACTTTTTAATTAACATTTCAATTGTTGCTAAACTGTTCATTCAATTTCCATCGGCTTCTGAAATTATAATATATACTGAAAGGGCTTTTACGTTACCAAGTTATTTAATTATTGATTAACAACTACTTATCTAAAAGTTTAGTTGAAAATTAAAGATTTTGTTGGAAAAATCCGCTTTTTCCGGGGAAAGTTTTCGTCGAAGTAAATCGGAAAAAACACGTCTCTATGCAGAATTTAATTGTGGTGAATTTTTATTTGGGTGTTTTTGGTGTAAAGTTAAAATCTTTGGAGTTATAGAGCAAAAATTGAAAAAAACACGATTTTCGGGCGCCATTTTGTTTATAAAAAAAGTAGCACACTATCTGCGGACTTTGCATATCTATATTATTAATATATACAATCATAAGATTCGATTCCAGCAATAAAATTGCTGGTAAATAACTTTTCCCAAAAATGGCCTATTCTCCGATAATCAGCCCAGACTATAATGTTTATAAGTTCAAAACCACAGTACTTTTGTAAACCTATTTTACATTATTTAACATAAATTTTGTAATCGTTAAATAATTTAATTTGATAATATCATAGGTCTGGATCCCGCGTATGAAAAAAAAGTTTGATATATGAAAACACTGGAACAGGGGAAGTTTGAATTGTGGAACAGGTTAAAAATTTGGAACGGTCAGACCACGGAAACGGAACATGTATTTTGTCCGACAGAACAGACTTAAACTCTTCGAACAGAGATTAAACTCTCATGCAAAAATCAGACTGCTATTTATTACCAAATGGGCGTTTTAATGAGTGGAACATGTAGAATATGTCAAATGACAGAAATTATGACAGGTGATAAATAGCAGTCTGATTTTTGCATGAGAGTTTAATCTCTGTTCGGAGAGTTTAAGTCTGTTCTATCGGACAAAATAAATGTGCCGTTTTCGTGGTCTGACCGTTCCAAATTTTTAAACTGTTCCACAATTAAAACAGCCCCTGTTGCAGTGTTCCCATATATCAAAGTTTATCCGACTAGACACCCTTAAGCTATTAAAAAATTTTCAGCTTGCTATTAATTTTTTCTTCATACGCGGGATCCAGACCTACAGCCTTTATCTTCAATTTGGTGCTTTCAGAATTAATCTGGACTTACTAACTTACGCATATTATGATTAACGTCGGCGTCGTAAATAAAAGCTTTCCGGGATAAACAATTTCATTTTACAATAACTATTAAGAGAAAGTTTTTGAAAATTTTATACTTAAATATGTGTGATATTGTCCCCATTCTCACGCGAAATTAAAGTTTTTTGTGCATTCTTAGAAAAGTTATTAACAATAATTAAAAAAAAATCGACTTTTGAAGTTTTTTTTTCAATAATTAATAAAAATAACTTTACAAATAATACGATTTTCTATGCTTTTTCTGTACAATTGTCACTTTTCCATTTAATTTACCGGTTTTCACCTTTAATATTTGTACGAATATATGGCATATTAATTTATTATGCTCTAACTCTAGGCCTACTTGGTCCGACAAGAAATTTTATATTTAGAACAATAAAATTGCATCAAATATCAGGCAGCTCATTTATTATATAAATATCACTCACTATAACTATATGGCATTTGTCCATGCCGTGTAAAAAAGTTGAGATTTATTGAATCACATCTTCCTGGAAACTTGGCTTTTTACCCATACATTCTAGATGCAATATACATTTATGATGTTTCATTAAATATTTTGATATTTAAAATTCTAGGAAACATTGACTAAAAAAGCTGCCGGCTGTAATTATGGTGTCAACATAGTGTCGGTATTTTTAAATATTACATGACCGAAGAAGGAAAACGAAACTCATCTTGCTTTTTTTATGCATCACTTGTGGGTAGAAGTAATCACAATATTTAATATTTAATTAATCGAGTATGTATCATGAATCTTTTTTGCGAAGTATTTTTTATCGTAATACATGTGAATAAATCAGTCAACGCGAATGTTTAATAAATCAAGTTTTTCAGTAGCTAAGTATAATTTACGTAATAAATAATTACGGTGGTATTCAAGTATCATTCACATTTTGCCCTTTGGACTTAATAAAGGTAATGGCAAAAGTTTTGCACCAAGAAAAATTATGCTGATTTTCTCGTGAATGGATGCAGCTATTATTTTGAAGTTATACTTCTTTACGGGCGTAATGACGGTGAATTTTTATATGGTAAAACCTAGCGACCGGGCGCATGCGCATTATAACTTTGTTCTGATTGGATGTTCAAATGACATGACAAAAATTATCCAATATGGCAGCTGTGGCACAGCTGTGGGACTGTGGTTTGGTTATAATGTATGGTTGTTGCGTTTTAAAATTTGTAGGAAGAGAAACAACAAACAAAAAGTTAGTTAATGGTTATACTGCCTTTTTAAATAGTTTTCATATTATATTTTTGGACTTATTTACATAGAAGAGATGATTGTTGCATGCCAATGTGAAAGCCCATCAAACTGTGACTGGTATGAGTGCCGCAGATCTCGCTTATTCAAAGCTAAAGAATCTTACACTGGTAAGTGTTTTATAAATAGTTGATCAAATTTTGTTATGATATTGAACATAGCCACTTTGCACGATGCAAGTGATTGCCAAATTTATTAGTCGTTATACGGGCTCCGATACCTACCTATTTGAACCTACCAAAATACATAAGTAGTATGTAATACTTTTATTTACATAATTTGATTACCATCAAAATTTCTATCAGTATTCACCTAATATATTGTTTTCTTACTCTATGTTTTGTTGTATTTTTTCAATTCTAAATCATTTCAATTCAAAATCAAAATAATTTGATTTACATTAGTTAAAAATGTCAAAAGTTTAATCCGTTTAGTTAGTCGATCCTCGCACATAATGACAAACTGTCTCTGTGGCGGAGCTTTTAATGCGAGTGAACCCCAATACAACGCAAATACCAGCCGCGTGGTAAGTTGGTTCGAATCCCAATAGAAACTTTTATTTTTTTATTTTTTTTATACATTTTATGATTGTAAGTATATTTATTATATAATTTTATTTTCAGAAAATACGTATTTAGTTAAAAATTTTTCCGACAATTAATGTTCAGAAATCATTTGTGGCATTTTTAATGTGTTTGTGTGTGTTTTATTCTTTTATTATTTTAATTTTTGGCACTGTTTTAATAAAAATGTTTGAGAAGTAGTAAGTATAAATTAGTTTAATATTTAAATAAAACATAAATAAAAAGTATATTAATTTCGTTTATAATCATATAATCATATAATAGAAGTATAACTTCTTACGTGCGTACAAAGTACACACACATTCTTGTTTATTATTGTTGATTTATTTACCCCGTTGTACAAAGGTTTACTCAAACTTCTCCTCTGAATTTATACCGGGTGGAAGAAAAGAAATGCTTTTCTTATGTTAAGTTTGAGACACCCTATAGTGGGACAAGGTACCTATAATGTGAGCTCCACACTCTCGCCGAAGTCGATCGAGGTTCAACAAGCACGAGAGTGTAGACGGCCACCTTGTGTAACTTTGCCTCAATTCGTTCTACTTCCATTCTCTGTCGGTCTGGCGCGTCCGAGTCAAAGGGACCTTTGTCGGTATAGTCCACGGTACCTAATAAGGTTTTTTTCCATGAAACTTGAACAGCCAGGGTACTGAAGCGTTTTTTCGACCTGAATACCTATAAGAGCAAATTGTAACTATTTCCTGCATAGGATCTGGCGGCCATTTTTATTTATAAACAATTAAGTGTCAAAAAATGGCATTTTTCACTTATTTTTTTCAAATCAATGGAAAACAGGGAAACTGATGGTTTTCTTTAGTACAAATATCTTCGAGATTATGGAAAAAGCTATAAAATAACGTATTACAAAGTTTGATATACTCATTTATTGTTAATATAATTGCGGAAAAAGGTCAGAATTGCAAAAAAAATTATTTTCGCAATAACTGTTGTAAAAATGAGTGTACAGCTTTGAAATTTTTGTCCAATAAGGGATCTTTGGTGCTTAATATGTGATAAAAATTTCAAAGCGATTCATTCAATTGTTTAAATTTTATTGAAATTAAATGTAGTAATGAAACAAAGACTTACTCACAATCATTTAATTATACTTTGACGACCGGTTTCGATCTCTACATTATTCAGATCATCTTCAGGTCGGCGTTACAAGTAGTTAAGTGCTACAATTAAAGAAAACCAGAGTTAGAACATTGTCTGGTTGCACAAATGTTAATAGAAAGCTAAATTCGAAAACATTTTTGAAATAAAGGTTTGCAACTGTTGACATTTCAGAAATGCGATACATACAAATGCACACTTATGAGTAACAGATACTCATAAGCATGCATAAGCAAATGGATGCATGCAGTTTATGAATATTTGTTGAAAAAGTTAAAAATATGTTTTTTTTTAAATTAAAACTAATTAAAATATTAATCAAAATTAAATATGCTTCCAAAATTCAAAAAATAATAATAATAGATAGTAATATTGCTCTGATCTACTTACATGCCGTTACAAGGGATGCGTTGCCACTTAGTTGTTAACATGTTAATACGTCCAACTTATGCTAATAGGTTAGCTGGGAGAGGAATAGGGCAAACAGACATGTTACGTAGGTCAAAACACAGTAAATTTTTTGAAATTTGAATGGATCCTGAAGGAAGATGCGTGCTGTGAAACAAAGAATGTTGTGTTAGACAGGAGAAAGACAATGCTCGAGTGGATGTGTTTTAAATGTGGCTAAGTTTGAAATCACTTTATTGTAGACTCTTGTACTAATGTGATGGTCTTTGCTCGTTGATGTTTTGCGATATGGGCAGAGGTCAAAGTATGGGAAATGACAAATAGGAAAGTATTTAATTAAATTAAATTAAAATGTCTTGTTCCCGGTCAAAGGACTAAGGGATGTCACAAATTTAATAAAATTGTAGGTGCCAAACACTTTGAAATCTATGAAATGTATAGAAATTATAAGAAGGCTAATTAGATGAAAAAATAGTAAAAAAGTTGTCAAAAGAGAGTGGTTAAGAAACCGTAAAAAGTAAAAAAGAATGTGTGTGTACTTTGTACGCACGTAAGAAGTTATACTTCTATTACATATTATGTGATTTTTAAGACTATACCAAAAATTTAAAAAAATAAAAGAATAAAACGCACACAAACACATTGAAAAATGCCACAAAGAAAAAATGATTTCTGGACGATAATAATTGTTGGCAAAAATTTTAAATACGCATTTGCTGAAAAAAAAAAATTATATAACAAATATACTTACAATCATAATATGCATAAAAAAATAAAAAAATAAAACTTGCATCGGGAATTGAACCCTTGAATTTCGTGCCGCTTTGACTCGTAATCGAAGCGTAGACTCACTCGTCCAATCGCACATTATTTATCATGTGGAAAAATACGGTAACTGAACGTTTTACTGTTTGACAATTGTTTTGAAAATTATGTAGTTTAAATTTTGTGGAAGAAAATATAAAAATATAACAAAACAGTAAGAAAACAATATATTAGATGAAGATTGGTAGAACTTTTGTTGGTAATCAAATTAAGTATGTAAATCAAAGCATTACATACCTACTAGATAAATAAATCTACGCCAAAAAATCATAATTTAAAAATAAAAATCGAACCTAATTTGGGATTTCTCTCTAAAATCCGCATTCTTGAGAAAATAAATGTATGTATTTCAACCTAATCCAAATGTATAATTACAATATGATTATAATAAAAACTAGGTACTTACCAAATTAGAATGAGTTTTCCTTTTCCAAAATAGTCCAAAAGTCCAAAAATATAGGGATATGAAAACTATTTAAAAAGGCAGTATAAGTATTAACTAACTTTTGTTTGTTGTTTCTTTTCACACAAATTTTAAAACGCAACAACCATAAATAATCTAACTACAGCTGTGCCACAGCCGCCATATTGAATAATTTTTGACATGTCATTTGAACATCCAATCAGAACAAAGTTATAAATGCGCATGCGCCCGGTCGCTAGGTTTTCCCATATAAAAATTTACCCTCTATCGCCGGTAAAGAAGTATAACTTCAAAAATTGTAAAAAGATCAGAAAAAGGCAAGGGTTATTTTGATTGAGTTATTGTATGATGGAATATGTTCAGAGAGAAAGTTAATGGTAGGGTGTAGGCACTTACTTGAAAAATGTTTTAAAAAATAAATCAATAAATTAACACATAACACATAGGATTTTAAAAACACACAGACATAACAATAATTGGTAAAAATTTTTAGAAGGGAGGTAGCACTACATTTCCCCAATTCAGTAAATAACTAATTTTTATTTTTTAATTAAAGTCTGGTTTTTCTGTTATTGAGAGAGAAACTACATTTAAAACACATCCACTCGAGCATTGTCTTTCTCCTGTCTAACACAACATCCTTTGTTTCACAGCACGCATTTTCCTTCAGGATCCATTCAAATTTCAAAAAATTTACTGTGTTTTGACCTACGTAACATGTCTGTTTGCCCTATTCCTCTCCCAGCTAACCTATTAGCATAAGTTGAACGTATTAACATGTTAACAACTAAGTGGCAACGCATCCCTTGTAACGGCATGTAAGTAGATCAGAGCAATATTACTATCTATTATTATTATTTTTTGAATTTTGGAAGCATATTTAATTTTGATTAATATTTTAATTAGTTTTAATTAAAAAAAATTATTTTTTAACTTTTTCAACAAATATTCATAAACTGCATGCATCCATTTGCTTATGCATGCTTATGAGTATCTGTTACTCATAAGTGTGCATTTGTATGTATCGCATTTCTGAAATGTCAACAGTTGCAAACCTTTATTTCAAAAATGTTTTCGAATTTAGCTTTCTATTAACATTTGTGCAACCAAACAATGTTCTAACTCTGGTTTTCTTTAATTGTAGCATTTAACTACTTGTAACGCCGACTTGAAGATGATCTGAATAATGTAGAGATCGAAACCGGTCGTCAAAGTATAACTAAATGATTGTGAGTAAGTCTTTGTTTCATTACTACATTTAATATGGACTCACATATGCAACCCATTCAATTTATTGAAATTGTTTATCCCAGAGCATTTTTTTTGCAATAACATAAGTCAGAAGAAAATGACGCTAGAACCATTCCACAGGTGTCAAATGAAAGAGCATGAGCTATGTGTTCACCTTGGTTTAAAAAAGGTGAATAAAAAATGCATTTATTAGTAATAAATAATTATGCAAAAGTATCGTAAATCTTTCCTTATAAACTTTTTATTTTGTTATATAAGAAATTATACATACAGTCGCAAAAATTAAAGAATACTAATGAACGAACATATAAAACACGCTGTATTTTCCTGTCACCGTGTCACAAAGAAAATTGTCCAGTGCAAGTACATACATGTAACAATAATTATTACATGTTCTTGCGCTGGCCAATTTTTTGTGTGACACGGTGACAGGAAAATACAGCGTGTTTTATATGTTCGTTCATGGGTATTCTTTCATTTTTCCTACTGTATTTATTACAATTTTTTATCAATTATGATATAGATAACATTACTTGGTAGTTGTGCGCTTAAAACAGGGTAAAAAAGTTAATTTGTTTTGGAAAAAGTTATTCAAAAAGTTTATAAAGCAAAATTGACGATACTTTTGCATAATTATTTATTACTGATAAATGTATGTTTTATTCACTTTTTTAAACCACGTTGAAAATGTAGCTCATGCTCTTTCATTTGACACCTGTGGAATGGTTCTAAGGTCATTTTTTTCTGACATGTTGTTGCAAAAGAAATGCCCTCTGGGATAAACAATTTGAATAAAATTTAAAAAATTGAATGAATCGCTTTGAAATTTTTATCACATGTTAAGCACCAAAGAACCCTTATTTGACAAAAATTTCAAAGCTGTACACTAAATTTTTACAACAGTTATTGAGAAAATATTTTTTTTTGCAATTCCGACTTTTTTTCGCAATTATATTAACAATAAATGAGTATGTATATCAAACTTTGTAATACGTCATTTTAAAGCTTTTTCCATAATCTCGAAGATATTTGTACAAAAAAAATCATAAGTTTCACTGTTTTCCGTTGATTTGAAAAAAAAGGGGGAAATGCCATTTTTTGACAGTTAATTGTTTATAAATAAAAATGGCCGCCAGATCCTACGCAGGAAATAGTTATAATTTGTTCCTATAGGTATTACCTGTCGAAAAAACGCTTCGGTACTCTGGCTGCTGAAGTGTCACGAACAGGGTATATTTGTGTTTTATTACCCTGGTCTAGTATCGCACCTCTCTTTGTCGATATCGCACTTTCTCGCGAAGTAGAACGAGTGTGTAGAGAGGTATTTCGGACTTCGGTCAACTTTGGCGAAGTAAGTTCGCCGAGAGTGTGGAGCCCGCTTAAGAGTAGGTATATATTAAAATCGTTTTGTGAATATTTTATTTTTTAATTTCCCTGATATTTTAACAAACAAAGAAAATATACGGTATTATTCTTCAGCATATGTTTTAACTGAAACATAACAAAAGTTAACAAAAACATAAACATTGGAAAATGGGAATTATTTATTTAATAATATTTTTATTTAGATTTTGGGTTCTGGAGTTTCAGATATGCATAACCATATATAGTTTCTATATCTTGTAGGGAAGCAGGAAGCGACTAACGAAGTCTAACGCATTGTCTACCGATAATATCCCATAACCGTTCAATAGTATTCATGTCGGTACTGTGAGGAGGCCAATTCAATGCCTGAATATTTATCACCCTTACATTTTCAGTAACGACATGCGATATGTGAGGCTTTGCGTTTAGTTATCATGCATTACGATGAAATTATTTCTTAATTATGCAAAATTTTGACGCATGTCAAAAATTTCAATGTGTTTTAAATGTATTCATCTTTTTCGAATCCTGAGAAAACTAATAAATATTTTGGAAAAATTTAAACGCAGAATGAAAACTACTATAATGTTTATTTTACTACCTTACAGAGGCGAAAATAAAAGAGAAAATTTAGTGTGATTTTTAATTGCAAATATTTTATTCAAAAGAAACTTTTCATTTATTCTAAGGGACTTTCGGCCCTCGTTAGTGAAGTAGTCTTTCATTCTGCGTTTAAATTTTAAAAACATACTTATTAGTTTTCTCAGGATTTGAAAAAAATGAATCCATTTAAAACACATTGAAAATTTTGACATGTGTAAAATACTTGAGTAAGATGTGTAAATCAATAATTGATCTATAAATTAATGAAAAAATGATTAGGTTAATTCCCCATAAAATTACTTAAGAGGATCGGTACGTATTTTCGTCTGCAATGCTATTCAAATAGGGATTCATTTTTTTCGAATCCTGAGAAAACTATTAAGTATTTTTGAAAAATTTAAACGCAGAATGAAAGATTACGTTATTAGCGAGGACCGAAAGTCCCTGAGAACTTCTATAATGTTTATTTTAATAAGTTACAGGGGTGAAAAACTAAGAGAAAATTTAGTGTGATTTTTAATTTCAAATATATCATTCAAAATAAACTTTTTATTTATTCTAAGGGACTTTCGGCCCTCGGTAATAATTTAGTCTTTCATTCTGCGTTTAAATTTTTCAAAAATATTTATTGGTTTTTTCAGGATTCGAAAAAAATGAACACAATGCCGTGGTAATATTTTCCAAATCTATCTTTGTCCTACAACGCACTCAGCCGAATATAATATTGTCAGCATATATTGTCAGTCAGACACTGACAATCAGTGACAATTTTAAATATTTGACATTGCATCGGGAATATGTTGAGTTATTGATTAAATATTATTGATATATAGTGTATTTGATAAATAATTGATTTAAGACGTGAACTTAATAAAAAGTTATTTATTGTGTATTATTTGTGGAAGATCCAAGCAGAGAATACATCAGGATAATATATTCTGTGATCCAAGTATTTTGTTGTTAAAGATGTTCAAAATTGTAAGCGTTCCATAACAATATATTGTTAAAAAATCACTTTAACACATTTCCTCTTTTCTCGATTGAGTATTAGTCTTTGTTGTACAAATAAATTATTACAATCACTGAATACATAGTTAGTGAAAAAATTATCACATTTATTAACTGAATTAATAATTTGCAATTATAAAAATAACAGTTATCCAAGAACATTCAAAACCCATCTCTTTAAATTAATGATGACATTTTCAAGTGGAATGACATTTTAGTAATGTTTACATATCCATACCAGTGTGAATTTTACTACACGTAATTTACCGTGTAAGGACAGAAAAAGTAGGGATACACGTAAAATATTTGCGAATTATGTACCCATAGCCTTAAATGGAACGTTTTTTCTACTTCCTGAAAAAAGTTGATTTGAGGGTTACAACCTTTTTCCTTTCAACCGTCGATATAGTAAAAAATTCTTTGAAAACAATAATTACTTCTTCGTCGGAAATGGCATAATAAAATAAAAACTATAATGTGTACTGTTTGTTAAAGGATTACATCTAGTCCATAGTCCATGTCGGTGCATTTAGTCAACTAGATAGAACAATACCGCACAAACATAAACCACGAGATTTAATATCTGCCCGACGAACATCATCTCTAAATCAATAAATAAATCAACGAACGGCATATGCTCGTTGTGCGCGAGATAGGTCATAATGGATTTATATGTATTATTATCGTTGATTACATTGTCACTTGTAGCGTTAGTGGATAGCCTCAAATGTGCCATTTATCAAACGGATAACGCTCCAACTCGTACAGCCATCGTCCGATGGATATGATGACTTCAATTAGACGGAATAATCATCAGAATCACCGTTATTGTCGCTCTAGAATGATCAGGGGCATACCACACGGATCTTTTTTTGGTATTGAAATGATATCGTCAATTTAAGGATTTATTACTCCTGTCACATCGATCTTATCGACAGTGTCACTGATTGTGGTAATAATGGTTTCACAAAGAAGAGAGAAACAATATTGTATTGGTTGCTTCCGATCCGAAGTATAATAATTTATAAAAATATTTCCTCTCGTAACTTGATCGTATTTATCACTTTATCGACATATCCAATATTTGGAATAATTTTGTAGTGTGAATGGCTGGAAATTGTAGACTATGGGAATAAACACAAACAGAAAAGACAATTGTGTTTCGTTTTGATTCAGAGGCGGGCAAGCATCTGCACTGATGAAGTTTATAACAGAAACCTCGAATGAAACATAACCTTGCCTCTGAATCGAAATGAAACATAAATTGTCTTTTAATTCACTTTACTCAGATTGTGAGTACTAAGAACCTTTTCTCGTACCTTTTCCTAGACGAATGAAAACGGAATGTGATTGCATATTGTAGAATCCTTTTCGTTTTCTGTGTTTGTCGTCTCTATACCTTGTGAATTGTGGAAGGCAGAGATTTAGGATGTTAACAGAGAATGGTTCTTTTAAGGAAAGTTTCAGATTTAAACTAGTGTAGGAATTAAATACTATATTATTATTTTTAATAATGTATTCTGCATCTGAAACTTTCCTATTTTCTCAGAGTATTCTGTTTTTTTCAGGTTAAAAAAAATCGCAAAATCGCAAAATTTTTGCAAAATTAGATCAGTCAAATGGCAGAGATAGGTCGTCTACGGAAAAGATGGAATGTTTGATTTAAAAATTTAAAAATTATTTGTATCCAGTACTTTAAAAGTATGTGAAATATCCTTATCATACTTGCCAAAAAGTGTAGCTGTTCACGCTACTAATTTATATTAAACGTTTCTGGATACTACCAGAGGGGTACAGGGAAAAATGAATGGTTGACCCTTCCCAAATTCTACGCCACTGATGGAATTACTATTTTTGCATAATTTTTAGTCTCTCCAATGCTTTCTATGTTAATAATATACTCTTCATTCTTAACGATAGAATCATTAGTTTTCGAGATATTTGAAGTTAAAAATGAAAGAGCGCAATACATTAATCAAAATAGCTGTGCCGTTTCATTTTCAACTTCAAATATCTCGAAAAATAATGACTTTATCGGTACGAATAAATTACTATTTACCTAGAAAGTATTACAAAATCGAAATAATGTAGCAATTCCGCCAGCGGCGTAGAATTTGGGAAGGGTAAACCATTCACTGTCCCATGTCGTACGCCTTTGGAAGTAGCTGGAAACGGTTATTTATTATAATTTAGTAGGATGTATAGTAACCACACTTTTTGCCAAGTATGGTAAGGATACGTCAAATAGTTTTAAAGTACTACAAGGAATTTAATATTCACCATTGGCGTACATACGGGTAATATGATCGGTCATATTACCCGTATGCGCGCAAATGGTGAATATTAAATTCTTAATTTTATGTCAAAGATTCCGCAATAACTATCTCTTAAAACCTACCAAATTTCATTTGCATATCTCAACTGGTTTTAAAGCAATAAATAAATCGTCAGTTTGCAAGAAAAAATTCACCATCCCGTATCTCGGAAACGAAACATTTGCGGACAAACGTTTATTAAGTTAACTGTCATTATTTTTTCATGCAGAATTACCCCTTCAAGTTTGTCGCACTTATTTAGAAACACCGTGTACTGATGAAGAACATGTCTAGTTGAAGTACCTAACTTTTTTATTATTCATCATAAATTAATGAATCAAAAAACAGAATGTTAAGCAAACCAGAGGCTATAGTTGGGTTTTAATTTCAGTATTTTATATATGCTAGAATATTCCACAGGGTGATGCGAACTTTGATTGAAAAAACACAGTTTGATTGGTACACCCGGTATATAATGAAAATTTATCTGTTTAGCAACAATATTATTACAGTGGTATTGTTAAAGAATCGGGTTATAACATGTTCAAGAAATCACTTAAATCGGCCAACAGGTTTAGGAAATACGAGTCATCAAAAATGACCAAATTTTTAAGTGGGCCGATTTCTATGCACATAAGTTTATTAAACCTTTTTCAACATAGAAGTAAGTGAAAATACATATAAACAGGCTCGAAATAGAAAAAATATATCGACAAACAAGTTATGAAGTTACGAAAGTTAAAAGGGGCCTGGATGGAATCAAGATACCGTAAAATGGAAGAACTGCAAAGAAAACATGACAAGACAAGGTGACTTAACGAAAAAGACAAAAAAGAAAATTTGAATGCTTGATGTAACGAGAGGCAGCAGATACTGGATACTGCTGTTATTACTCAATGGAAAGATGGAAAGAGAAATTAATACGAGGATATATTCGTGGCTCCGAAATCTTCGTCAACAGACTGACTTATCAGCAAATCAATTAATACAGGTCCCAAAAGATGGAGAAAAATATCGGCAAATTGTCATATAGGCTACCTACTCCAGGCTAAATCTTAGCACGTTACTCAAAGAAGAAAGAAGCCCACAAGTTCAAATTGCCTTAAACAGCATAAACTGAAGAAAGAAAATATTAGATTGACATCTTCAAATCCAATTACAAAAATGTATTATAAAAAAATATAATTTTAAAGATTCCAGTGGCTAATACGTAGGCAAAGAAAACCAAATTGTTTTCACTTTAAATCCTCCACAATACAGGGAGCAAAGGTCAAAGCATATTTACTTTATCAGTCTTTCTGTCTTTGAATAGTTTGTCTTTAAATAAATACAGTAAGGTCTCGTTTTATGCGGTGGATACGTTCTACAGAAAAGAGCATATAAAAATCGCATAAAAAAAGACTTTACTTGCATTGAAAAAGTAGGGATACGTTCCGTAAATTTCTAAAATCACATAAAATGGTGGACGTTTGTCTACCAAAAATTATAATATGACTTTGATATTTTTTGTCTCCATTGGGCCAAATAAAATCTTAAAGAAGAAATTAAAAACGTAGACTAACGATATTGAGATTGCAAAAATCTCTTCTAATGGAACATAAAACTTTACGACACTTAATTAAATGTTTCAATCCAGAAATCAAAATGTGCTGTTTATTATACTGCAACTTGAAATCAGCAACATTTAAACTCTTAAAGGCTTACGCCCGGTTCCACCAACGTGATCTAAGTAAAATCTTACGTAAGTTTTGCTTAGTCAAAAAAATTGCTTAGTTCAAATTTGCGTTCCACCATACAAGTTTTTACTTAACTTAGCAAAGAAAAAACTTAAATTATCAGAGATACCAACTTTGCCAAATTGTCAAAAATTCTTAACCTTTTGACTCGTTTTTAATGAAAAAACACTAAAAAAGAAGAACATTTGTCCCATTTTTGACATTAATGTCATTAGACATTAAAAAATGTCATTTCAATATTTATTGTAAATTGTTATTATAAGGTTCTTATCAAAATGTTTCTTGTGTAGTTTGTGAAATTATTTGCTCATTTATAATGAATCTAATAGTTTAGAATTATTAATTAGTTTAGCATTAATTTAGTTGCTAGTTTAAAAATATACCGGTTTAAAAATTTAGAGAGAGTTTTAAAAATTACGGTATGTAGTGACTTTGATTTGTCAGAGTATGGAAATAGTTTATAAGAATATGGACAAATTAAAAAAAGAGTAACTTTTCTCATCAAGAAAACGAGGAATTGATTTCCTTGGTGTCCAAATACAAGGACATCATTGAAAATAAAAAACCAATGGTGTGAATATCAAAGATAAAGAGACTACACTACACTATACTTTATACTATAAACTATTATACAGTGATGAGCGCACTAATAACCGGCAAAATAACGCAAAAGATGAAAAACATATTAAGTTGTGAGATAAAAAGAGATGAACCTAGTGGAGGTGTTAAATTTAGCGATAGTAACTTATAGATTGACATTATATTGATTGTTTCCCACCTTTAGACGTATCGGACGAGTTTAAGAAATGCCACTGTCACAGTGACAGTTTTAGTTGACGTACTCCTCTGATACGTCTAAAGGTGGGAAACAATCAATATAATGTCAATTTATATGTTACTATCGCTAAATTTAACAACTCTACTAGTTTTATTTCTTTTTATCTCACAATTTAATGTGTTTTCCATCTTTTGTGCTATTTTGCCGGTTATTAGCGCGCTCATCCCTGTATACTACTTTATAAAATGTATTACGGTAGAATTTACAAAAAATAGGAATGTAAAAATCAAATTAGATCGCAAAAATGCGAGTTATCCTAACGTAATATCAACAGAAGAAATTTAACCTCACTTATTTGTCAATATATGACAGAGGATGAATTTCAATGCATGTTTCAAGTTAAAATTTTTACTTAAGTCGTCATAATAGGTGACTTAAGCTTAAGGAAAAATATTTGTTCTTAAGTAAATATTTTTCGTTGGTGGAACGATACTCAACGGGTCTTAAGTAAAAATTATTTCTTAAGATCAAATTTTTACTTAAGTCACGTTGGTGGAACTGGGCGTATAACATTTAAATTTAATTTCAAAACAATTGCAGGTTATACCTTTCCATGCGAAACTCAGATTGATGTAATAGCTACATACTACATCATGTCACAAGGGGAATACCCGAATTGCAAGCCCTCAGATTACTGACATCTGGATGGGAATAGTTAATATTAATTCCTACTATTTGTTAATAATAGAATTTTTTTGATGAAATACAAACCGCACAACTTCAAAATCGCATTAAAATAATCCGCATAAAAAGAGACCTTACTGTACTCCAAATATCTTGACAGTCTCATATCACTGTACGAATAAAAAAATTTTAGGAAAATGTTAAGAAGCGTTATATCTGTTATTCCTATCTTTACAAACCTTTTTACAAAAATTGCCTCTGATCGATTAGAGGTTTACAAATTCAAATTACTTAAAAAAGCATTATTGCAGTAGCATTTCAGAAAAAAACCTTCGCACGAAAACCGGCATTTAGATCGCTCTCCAAATACTCATTGTTTCTCTCCGTTATCTTTTCGATCTCTACGCTACTGATTTTATTTCAACCTCGGTTGTGTTGTCGTGGGAAATCCGTGACTAACATATTCCTCTTATCTTAATGGGCCTGAAAGGCTTTATCTTATTCCAGATACTCCCATTACGCAAAAAAGTCTCGTTAAAACATACATGAACAAAGATTTTATTTTAAGTGTAATCTCTCCGTTTGAAAACGGGATTTAGAGTAAATTGGGAAACGCAGAAAAAACAAACAAACGCGTTGGTTTTGTGTACTGATAATTGGTTTTTCAACTGTTGAAGTACATAAAACTGAAAATACGACTTAGTTGACATAACTATGTTATGTTTTATCAGTGCTGTACTATGGTACAGAATCATAGCAGTTAAAGAAGAAAAAAGTGAATCAAATTGCCGAACTGTAAAGAGGAATAAAAAATAAAAGGACGTTGTGTTGACTATATGCAACGAAATAAAAGTTTTAAAGAATCTATAGGAAGGATAGACAATCCTGGTAAAATTTAGACTACCACTGCCACTAACAATCGACAGAACAGCAGTTTCAGAAGTATATATACATTATACATAGACTTTAAGTTCTCAACCCTTTTATTTTGCCGAAGAACTGATATTTGCTGACGAGATTTCATGTTACTTTCTTGGATGAGAAAGTCCTTCCCGTAGGGAAGAAGCTATACCGGCTTTTTATTTTAGCCTCTAGTACAGTGTTTGGGTATTGAATACATCTAATATATCTTTGGCAGTAGTTAGTGCAGTTTAGTGAAGCAGTCAGTAAATAAAGTTATGTATAAATACGAGGTTAATCAAAGGTAAAGAATACTTCAGTGCAAAATGGGCCATCTTTGATTGCAGTAGCTGTAGCTGAATAAGCTCCAAAGCCAATGTAAGTTTTATCCTCTTTTTATGAATAACTTATAGTCCTGTCGCCAGGGGGGGTACAACGGCCTCGTTAATTCAGATGGACTTACCCAAGTTTTTTTTATGTATTTTGACCCATAGAACACGAATTTTTTGGGTAACAGTTGATCCGGATGTCGATAAGATTGTTATAGACCAAGAACTTGAGGAATCAAATAACAGCGATTTTTGGCAAAACAAAACAATATTTTGTATTTTTTGGGTCATTTTAAGCAAAAAATATTTCTACAAGTTTTTTAGTAGGATGCACAGTTTTCGAGATAAACGCGGTTGAACTTTCAAAAAATCGAAAAACTGCAATTTTTAAACCCGAATAACTTTTGATTAAAAAATAAAATAGCAATTCTGCTTAGCGCCTTTGAAAGTTCAAGTCAAATTATGTCGGTTTTGATTATTTGCATTGCTCAAAAATTTATTGTGTTATTGTTAAACAAAGCTACAAACAACTAGTGCGTGAGTGATGTTTCTATGATTTCTCATTTAAAATCGAACGAGTAGGTAGAATAGATACTAGTGCAATCAAGACTATTTCTACGTTACATGCGTTAAAACGCATGTAAAAGCACGGGAAACCCTACGTGTTTATAGCTTTGTTAAACAATAAAAAAATAAATTTTTACCAATGCAAATAATCAAAACCGATATAATTTGACTTAAACTTTCAAATGCGGTAAGCAGACTTGCTATTTTATTTTTTAATGAAAAGTTATTCGGGTTCAAAAATTGCAATTTTTCGATTTTTTTAAAGTTCAACCGCGTTTATCTCGAAAACTGTGCATCCTACGAAAAAACTTGTAGAAATATTTTTTACTTAAAATGGCCCAAAAAATACAAAATATTGTTTTGTTTTGCCAAAAATCGCTGTTATTTGATTCCTCAAGTTCTTGGTCTATAACAATCTTATCGACATCCGGATCAACTGTTACCCAAAAAATTCGTGTTCTACGGGTCAAAATACATAAAAAAAACTTGAGTAAGTCCATCTGAATTAACGAAGCCGTTGTACCCCCCCTGGCGACAGGACTATTAGCTAAATATTTCAATCTGGGGTGAATGATCTTCATGTAACCAGTTGAGTGCAGTGTTTTAGTGTTACAGTTAATTTTTGGGTATAACCTCTAATGTGTTGTCATGGGAAATCCGTGACTAACATATTCCTTCTATCTTAATGGGCCTGAAAGGCTTTATCTTATTCCAGATACTCCCGTTACGCAGAAAAGTCTCGTTAAAACATAAAGATTTTATTTTAAGTGTAATCTCTCCGTTTGAAAACGGGATTTAGAAAACAAACAAACAAACAAACGCGTTGGTTTTGTGTACTGATAATTGGATTTTCTGTGGAAGTACATAATACTGAAAATACGAAGTAGGAGATGTTATGTTCTATCAGTGCTGTGGTATGGCACAGAATCATAGCAGATAAAGAAGAAAAAAGTGAATCAAATTGCTGACCTGTAAAGAGGAATAGAAAAGAAAAGGACTATTCAAAGCTGGAAGGTTAAGACAAAATATCAATTACTCCAACTTATGATGCAACGAAATATAAGTTTAAAAGAATCTATAGGAAGGATAGACACCCCTGGTAAAAATTAGACTACCACTGTCACTAACCATCAACAAAACAGCAGCTTCAGAAGTACATATGCATAGTCTTTAAATTCCCAACCCTTATATTTTGCCAGGGAACTGATATTGGATGACGAGATTTCATGTTACTTTCTGTTAAGATCTTGGATGAGAAACTCCTTCCCATTGGGAAGAAGCTATACCGGCTTTTTATTTTAGCCCCTAGTACAGTGTTTGGGTGTTGAATACACCTAAGTATATCTTTGGCAGTAGTTAGTGCAGTTTAGTGAAGCAGTCAGTAAATAAAGTTATGTATAAATACGAGGTTAAAGGTAATGAATACTTTAGTGCAGAATCGGCAAACAATTTTAAATACCTTGGCAGCAGGTTAAAAGTAAATTGTGACTCTGATGAAGAGATAACCAGGTATAACAAGGCTTTTATTACATGGAAACTAGTTTTATGTAACATAAATATGTATATGCATATTCGCAATAGGTTCTGAAATTTTATTGTTGGTCTATCTTATTATATGGTTGTGAGACATGGACATTAAGAACCAGCGTGCTAAGCAAAAGTTATTAGAAACATTCGAATTGTGGTCCTATAGACGAATCCTAAAAATATCGTGGAGGTTGTGCGTTTCCCTGAAAATGATATATTCAGAACGTCTGCTCATAAACATAAGGAGGAGAAAACAAGAATACATTTTTCGACCATATATCTAGATGGCCTAAATATCATCTACTTCGGATACTCGTATAATAATACTCGCATACAGCTCCCGAACCGAACCATAGCCGGTGAGGGAAATCCTGTCCGCGTAGAGTTTAGGTTGGTGTACGATCGACGACAGCGTTTGTTATCGGCCATGGTTCCCTCCGGGAGGTGTAAGTACTTTAAAAACGAATGGTTCCAGCACTAAATTATGGTCATTTATTTCGTCTGGGGTGTTTGCCGTTTTTTTACATTCTACTCTTCGTAATAGTTTTCTTTTATTTTATGATTGCGCTTATATTGTGACATCCAACTAGCTATTTTCTTTTTGACGTTGATAGATGTGCAACATTCCATTCTTTTGTGGTAATGATTTCGTTTTCCAATCTTTAAATTTGCAACAAAGAAATGGAGGGAGGCAAACAATCATTAAATTGAATGACCGGATACCATTTTTTATGTTGTTATGAAAGGAATTTAAAATCAATAAATAATAAATTCTATCCTTTCGATTTCTCTTAGTTTAGTAGGCTATTCTTCTTGCACGTTTTCAATTTGCTTCGAACGTAAACATACATTTACATCGCTTCTGTAATGGCGAGTTATCAAATCAGGCCAGAATACGATGTTGTCATTATCGTAATACTTGTAGTTGAAGAAAATAACATTGCTATATACTTCTCCGAGATAATAACATATTGGAAAACGAATATATCGATAGATATTGTTGGATTTATTGTCGGCTCGGGAATTGATTGGTATTGTTTTTTTGTCTTTAGTTTCTTGCATTGACGTATGCCGGATATATAACTAAAAGTGGCGTATGAACTTTCCTGCACAAACTTGAAGTTTTAGCTTTTAAAAGTGTCTAAAAATTTATTGATAAAATAAAATCTATGCTAAACATCCATTTTACCATTAACTTGTGCATTTGAGTATTTTAATATTGCACTCAACCTATAGTTGGAAGTTCGATATCCCCGCTGTTAAAATAGAATAGAATATAATATAAATATGCTTTATTGTCATGAAAAATTTAACAATTTTATAGACAAAGCTTACAAGAATCATAAATAAGAACAATAACAAATACAATTTACTAAAATGATATAAATCGTCAATATAAATAAAATATAATGAAGTGAAACAAAAAACAGTAACAATCTATTGCAAAATTTAAAAAAATTTGCAAATTGCATAATTTACCTTAAGAAATTTAATATACCCTATTCCACGAACATACGCCTGTTTTGGATTACTTCGACAACGAATATTTTACTGTGGAAAATAAGAAGAACGAAAGTAAATTAAAAATTACATTGTTGTTTATTGGAATAATTATTAGCGCCATTTACTTTCGTACTTCTTATGTTGCACAGTAAAATATTCGTTGTCGAAGTATTCCAAAACAGGCGTATGTTCGTGGAATGGCCCATAAGTTAAGCTGCTGCATATGGCACTCAAATATAGATTAAGATTCTACTTATAAATAAGAATACTGTACTTTCTTAGTAATTGGTTAAGAAACTCTGCTATTGAATAATATGGTCTTTCAGATAAATAGGCTTTAGTCATTTTACGGAACTTGGGGAAGATGTTGCAGATTTAAGTTGTAGAGGGAGATGCTTCTAAAGTTTTTTTGCAGAATATAATATAGATTTCTTTTCACTGGACGGGATCGGTAAATAGATGCCAAAGGTAGAATTTCTGGTGGAATAGTCATGTCTAGGTCTTACTGGAAAGACATGTAGATGTTTACGAATTAAGCAAACAGTTTCTAATATATATAAAGAAGGTAGTGTTAGAATCCTGTGATCCTTGAAGTAGCTTCTGCAATGTGTTGTTCTTCTGAGGCCAAACAGATATCTTATTGCTCTTTTTTGTAATTTAAAAATAACATCGGATTGGGCAGTCGTACCAGAACTCCAAAAATAGAGACCATATCGAAGATGGGACTCGAACAAAGAAAAATATTTTGGAAGAGGCTAAATTCATTTCCTTCGAAACAGATCTTATTGCAAAGCAAACTGAGGGTAGTTTCTTGCTTAACACATCAATATGAAGGGAGCATTTAAGGTTGCTATCTAAAAAAATAACAAGAAACTTTACAGAATCAACGATACTGATCTGGCTGTTATGAAGAGGTAAGGGTTGAAGAGCTCCTTTATAGGATAATGCTACTGTTTTATCTATGTACGTTAAAAGGGTGAGATACAGGAAAATGAATTATAGACACTTTAGAGATTTCCACTTAAAATTAACATCTATCGCACCCTCAGTAATATAAGGGCTTAACTCAAAATTTGTGTTAACTGTGATTTTAAATGATAAGAGCACAAAATGAAATTCTGTACCGGTTAGCGTTGACAGAGGGAGAAAAAGAACATGAATGGTTCGGTAAATATATTTGTGCCTCTCTCTCACTCTCCCCGGCCACCTCTGGTTGTCACTGCTACAAGGCAGCAATCAGTAACATGTCTTTCTATGACGAAAATCCTGGATAGTTTGTGTTTTAACATTTTGTATTATATAGAATAGTTTTTAGTTGAGCCGTTATATTATGCAAAATATAATAAATAAATGGGTTTAATTCATAATAGATCGCTATTTTGCATATAGAGTCACAGCGCATTAATAATAGAAGGGATCAAACTTAAACAGTTCCTTATTTCTGTTATGTTTTTTTTGTACTACATGGGACTAACTTGAAAGTATTTTTTTTCAATTAAATGTAATTAATGGAATTTATTTATATTAATTTTTTTCCCATTGCTATTTTCAGTGCAATTATCAAATAACAAATCTGCCAAATTTCACATTTATAACTTAAATAACAAGCATGTTATTTGAAAAAAATAACTGTAATTTTGGAAACCAGAATTTTTAAACGCGATTTTCCAAAAATCTACTTTTTTGAATTATTGTGCCTCTATGTACCGGGTGTCCCAATAAGAATGGCTCTCGGCCATATCTCAGGAACGGTTTATAGTAGAGCTTTGAAATAAAAATTTTTATAACAAAAGTTGCCTCAGGAAAAGCCTGGAAATTATTTTCATAATTGTGGGTCCACCGCTAGAGGGCGTAATTGAATATCAAAAATAAAAAAATCTAAATTTTACAAAATTTTCCCAATGAAGGGGCACTGTAAATCCGATTATTGTATTCTTCATCAAATTCTGCGCATATTTGATTTAACAAGTTTAACTCTACCTTTGCAAATAAGAGGTGGGGTTGAGTGGGAACCTTGTTATGAAAAAATAGCTGTAAGTCCGGTTCTGCTAAATCAAATTTTGAAAACTGGGTCTTGTTGAAGACAGATCTTTTTCTTCAATGTAAGCGTGATAATTTTGAACCATCCTACTAAGTAATAAGCCAGCTGGGAGGCGTTATTTATTTTTTTTCAGAAATCTAGTTTTCTTTGGAAATTATTAAATACAAGTATGCATTTTTAATCATACTTTATAAAATTAGATTAAATTAGCAATAGAATAGCGAAAACCGCATGTCGATACCTTTTGTCTATCTCAAGATATCTCGAGAAACGTGTAAATTTTATACATAACTGTAACTATCACCGGTAAACTAAGTTAATGAAAAGTAGTGTGCTGTGGAAAAAAACAAAATAACATTTTCCAGATGTCAACGTATAAAAATATAATTAATTAAAACAACAATATAAAGAGAAACAATACTATTAAAATTAAATATAACACAGAACAAAAAGAACTACTTAGTGACGACCTAAATTTTCAAATTGTTGCCCATCATATACTACTCTAGAATAAATTATCCAGAGAATACTAAACGCCATTCAAAGCATATTGAGAGCAGAAATTGAGACTGCTGTTCAATCTACTCTTGAAAGAGTAAATGTTTGCAACGAAAATGATGGGCAAAAATTTGAACGTTTCTGTCATCACTAAATAGTTGTTTTTATTTCTTTGTAATAGGGCTTTTCAACGCTTCTCATTTGTTTCGAGCCTCTGTCATATGCCGTATAATCCGTGTATAATATTAATATACGAGATATGAACGCGGCTCGAAACAAATGAGAAGCGTTGAAAAGACCTAATATACGTTGACAGCTGGAAAATGTTTCTTTGTTGTTTCCATAGCACACTACTTTTAATGAATTATTTCGTTTACCGGTGACAGTAACAGGTATGTTTTTAAATTTACACGCTTTGTAAGATATCTCGAGATAGAAAAAAGGTATTAACATGCGGTTTTCGCTATTCTGTTGCTAATTTTGTCTAATTTTGTGATATGGTATTAAAAATGCATGTTTGTATTTAATATTTTCCAAGGAGCACTAGATTTCTGAAAAAAATTAAATAACGCCTTCTAGCTGGCATATTACTCAGTAAGTTGGTTCGAAACCATAACTTTTACATTGACGAAAAAGATCTGTCTTCAACAAGACCAAGTTTGCAAAATTTGATTGAGCAGAACCGGACTCACAGCCAGTTTTTCATAACAAGGTTCCCACTCACCCCCACCTCTTATTTCCAAAGGTAGACCTAAACTTGTCAAATCAAATATTCGTAGAATTTTATGAAGAATACGACGATCGGATTTCCAGTGCCCCTTCATTAGGAAAATTTTGTAAAATTTAGATTTTTCAATATTTGATATTCAATTACGCCCTCTAGCGGTGGTCCCACAATTATGAAAATAATTTCCAGGCTTTTTCTGAGACAACTTTTGTTATAAAATTTTTTATTTCAAAGCTCTACTATAAACGGTTCCTGAGATATGGCCGAGAGCCATTCTTATTGGGACACCCGGTATATTACTGAGAGTGCGCTATGTACAGCTTTTGTCCTAAAACCATTTTTTTCGGTACATCCTCATCCTCTTCTTCTTCATGTGCCGAACATAGATGTGTCCGTTCCGAACATTGGCAATTGACATGGCTATTTGAACCAGTGCCGCAAGTTTTGGTGCAACGAGTGTCTCCTCCTCTCTGGACCCCTTCTGCTGTCTATTTTCCCTTCCCTCATGCAACATCATGTGTTTTACTAACTCTATTAGTGGGAGTTAGACACACTTTAGCACACTTAAAATACTTTATGTTGATGTTTCAACTTCTAGATCAAAATAAAAATTGAAAACGAATTCCGATCTGGAAGCCGAAACTACAAATTAGAATATCTACAATTTTAAATTTTTTACTAATTCGGAAAAGGAAAATACTCAGAAAGATATTAGGAAGTAAGAGAACAGAGGAAGGATATATAAGAAGGACAAATGAGGAAGCTTATAATATTTACAAAGAACCACAAAATAGATAACGTAATAAAATTAAGAAGGTTGCAGTGGCTGGGCCATACAGAAAGAATGAACGATGACAGAGTGGTCAAGAAAATAGCATGGAGAGTACCAGATTATAAAAGAAAGAAAAAGACCATGAAAGCGATGGAGAGAGGCGGTAGTAGAAGACCTAAAAGAAAAAGGAATAACAGACTGGAAGAAGTTGACAAATAACAGGAAGCTATGGAAAAGAACGACAAAGCTCTGGGCCTAAAAGGCCTGTATAAGAGCTACATAATACTAAAGCTTTCAAATACAGGGTGCCCCAGACTAATTTATCCAGGCTATATCTCTTAAACGAATATAGATTTTCGAATGCGACAAAAACTGATCTATTCTATTTGCAATACACTTTAATATGGCGTAGAGAAAATCATCCCCTAAATATTCATCCCTTAGTTACAACTCCTAACTTTAATTCTTTTTAATAGTACCCTGTACATTTTTTTATAATTTTGGATGTGGTCTTCGATCGTCTATTCAACAGATTTTTTTAAAATAAAATCGGTTAATAAGTAATCAAGAAAATATCAGTTTATTTTTGTTAGTTATGTGTCCCAGACTAATTTATCCAGGTTATATTTCTTAAACGAATAGAGATTTTCGAATGGGACAAACTGATTTATTCCATTTGTAATACACTTTAATATGACGTAGAAAAAATTCATCCCCTAAATATTCATCTCTTAGTTACAGGGTGCTATTAAAGAAATTAAAATTAGGGGTTGTAACTAAGCGATGAATATTTAAGGCAAGCGTCCACAGACCCTCATCGTACGCAACGGATTTTAGATTGCCTTGTACAGAAACTTATGTAACCGCGTCCACTGATCCGCATCGTACGGATCGCATTATCGGCAATCATTGTAAGGCAAACTAAAATCCGTTGCGTACGATGCGGGTTTGTGGACGCTTGCCTTTAGGGGATGATTTTTTTCTATGCCATATTAAAGTGTATTACAAATGGAATAGATCAGTTTTTGTGCCATTCGAAAATCTCTATTCGTTTAATAAGGGCCGGTTGTTCGAACGCTAATCAACAATGATCACTATCAAATATTTAATTACTGTCACCAAAACTGTCAATGTCAACTTTTATTGGGTTGCTGAAAACATAACTGATTAAAATTATGAGATTAGTTAATCAATTAACATAACAATTATTAACATAATTGATTAAGTAATTTCATATTATGTTTTCAGCAACCCAAACAAAGTTGACATTGACAGTTGGGGTCAGTAATTAAATATTTGATAATGATCATTGTTGATTAGCGTTCGAACAACCGGCCCTTAGAGATATAGCCTGGATAAATTACTCTGGGACACCCTGTATATGGGTCTTTACCTACATGAAAATCTAGAAAAAATGAATTCGTCGTCCCATAGTTACAAAGAAAAGTGTTTTAAAATGTTTCCAAGTTTTGTATCAATTGATCAAATTTTCAGTTGTTCTAAATGGATGACACAAAAATCGCCTATACATTTTTCTTACTACTTTAAAATAGAACACCCCATATTTTATGGTAAATAAGACAGTATTATTTAAGCTTATATATTTGTTATGTGGAGGGCCGGAGTAGCTCAGGCGATAGTATGACTTCCACGCAGGTAGACCGGGGAACTGAATATACTTTTTTAAAAACATAAAAATTTGAGACCTTTTGAAGAGAATGAAACCAAAAAACGCTTCTTAATATTGGCAAAGCACCTGTACACTTGTACAGCCATTTGAAGATGGCCTTTTTTCCATTAGCCAATTTTATTCCAAATTACTACACCATTGATACCCTAGATAAAACATTTGCGTACTTCTTTTGGTTTGGGAAAATGTCTACTTAACTACTCTGAGGTTTTTAGTTCTCTTCCTGCAAAATTTACATATCCACCCACCATTTCCTTTTAAAGAACATCGACAAAGTGGAAACATGTAGCATATAAGCAAATAGAATGACGACGCTAACCATCTTTTTAAGTCTCTCTAGAAGTCGGTTGCTGTTACCATAAAATTGAAAATTTACTGCGTGTCTCTATTCACTCAAGGTGGCTATTGAAGAATTCATACATGGATAGCTACATCGTTAATGGATAATTTCATGAAAACTATGCATATACAGCTTTTATAGAGAGTAGATTTACAGCAAATTGGTAAAAAACATTTTTATGGTTAAATATATTTTATGAAGTAAAATTACGCTGAAGTCTGAGTTTATTGCACTTTCAAAAAAACCAGGTGCCAAAAAATGCGAAGAATCCCGTACGATTAGCCTGATGAATCATCTCCTAAAATTATACCTAAAAATAATCAATATAAGAATTTACAAGTTGTGTGAAAGCCAAATTTCTCCCAACCAGTTCGGGTTCACAAATAAGGGGTCAGTGCAAAAAGTGACTAAGTCACATTTTTGTGTTTCTGAGTTAGTTACAATTTTTTATGTTACAAATCTGACTTCACTAACTTAATAGTACACAATGATTTTATATAGTCATAGCTACTTAACTCAATTCTAAAAAATATGGACTTAGCTACTTTTTGCACTGACCCCTTCAAATGCTGTTGGCACAATAGAAGCTTTGTTCTCAATATAAGTCTTATTCCAGAGATTCAGAGACGTCAATTGCAACGTATACCCATATCTGGTTGATTACGAGAAAGCGTTTGATCGAGTACAGTACGACAAGATGTTGTAAATACTAAACGAAGCAGGAATTATCGACCAAGATTTGAAAATAATTAGAAACCTTTACTAGAATCAGACCGCAAACCTCAGAAACGCAGAATTGAAGATGAACACACCGAATTTGTGAAAATCATGCGTGGAGTGAGGCAAGGATGTATTTTGTCTCCCTCTAATCTCCAATCTCTACTATGAAAGAATATTTGTCGAAGTTTTGTACGAAAAAGTAAAAGGTTCTACTAAACGGGTACCGGCTAAACAACATCAGTTATGCAGATGACAGCACAGTATTTGCGGACAACCTAGAATACCTACAAGTCTTTATGAACAAAATACCATATTACAGTCAACAATATCGACTCAATATAAACGT
Organism: Diabrotica virgifera virgifera; assembly: GCF_917563875.1. NCBI lineage: Eukaryota > Metazoa > Arthropoda > Insecta > Coleoptera > Chrysomelidae > Diabrotica > Diabrotica virgifera. Next base: position 204,235,393 of record NC_065449.1, on the reverse strand, counting down.
AAAGAAGACAAAGTTTATCATTACGAAAAGCGTACAACGGCTCAATATAGAAAATGAACTATAGGGTGAAATGACCCTAATCTCAAATTTTTGTACAAATCGATGCTGGACGGAAAAATTGCGAGGTTTTGCCATTTTTTCAGTTTCATTTCCTCGACTATTCAGATGGGTTCCTTCTGCAAGAGCCCCAACCTCTCTCTTGGCCAAAAAGTATGAACGCTGCGATGTTAGGTCTCCTCTATTCCTTGTTGTTTTGTGTTCAATCGCGGACCTTGAACGAAGATATGCGCATAAAATTGGAAGCATTCGAGCACATGAAAGCACATATCTCGAAAGTTAGAATACTTCGGACACATTATGTCAAATGAATCCAGATATGTCTTCCTTTAAGCCATCCTGCAGGGAAAAATATTTGGAAAACGAGGTCCAGGAAGAATAATATCTTGGTTAACGATCCTCAGAACCTGGTTCAATACAGTGACTCAAACCAATCATCTGGTATGTTTTCTTCGTTGTAAAGGGCCTAGCCGGGTAAATGATGAAAACTGCCCCCAACTCGATTCGAATTCCATATAGGTCACCGTTTAGCATATATAGTGAAACTCACTATCTGAAATTTTTAGCCCCCTAGGTGGTCATGTGACCCACCTAGAGCCTAATTAGGGTTTTTATGTTTTTATTTTTTATCTCAGCCGCATCGAGAACTAGCGAAAAACTTTAAATAAAAAAGTTGTAAGCTTTAAAAAGTTCTGTCCGAAATTTTTTTTTTAATTTTTGGCGGGAAATTTAAATTTTAGAACGATTTTAAAATTTTAAATGAGTATAAAAAAATAACTAAGACATTCGTTTTAACGAAAAAAATATATAACGTGTATTTTTGCATAATGTTGCACTCTGAATTTTTTCAAATTTTTAAAATTGGTGAAACGCACCTTTAAAAATAAAAAACCGCATTTTTTCGGTTCTTTTTTCGTTTTTTGATACAATTTTATACATGTTTTTCAAAAAAGGTAATACCGTCACTAGAATAGGTAAAAAACTGAAAAATAATTGGGGTTTGCTTAATAAAAGTTTTTTGTAACGCCATCCATTTTCAAGATACAGGGCGTTGAAGAAAACAAAATTTTACACATTTTTTACGATTTTGCCGAAACTACTGGCAACATTGTAATAAAACTTGGCGGGTTTTAAGAGGTAGTTATTGTGCATGTTTTGACATACAATTAAGGATTTGATATTCATCATTGGCGCGCATAGGGGTAATGGTCTGACCTTTTCAAAGAAAAAAAGATAGTACGCCACTGACATATTTCAAATTAACAATAATTTTTGAATTCCTCGTTCAATTTGCGATAAAAAAAATATCTTACCGCTTCCAAACTATTCGAATTAGTTTTTATAATGGATGTACGAGTTTATGTATGTATAGTCCGTCTAGAAAGTATCCGGAAAAAAGAAAGCAGAATTATAATTTTACGGTATTTATTTCTATCACTTTAAATATATAATTTCAACAAATAATTCATCTCATTTACTTATACAACCTCCATTTAAATCTAAACATTTAACTAAACGTCCAGGTACACCCGAAACTAGGTCAAGGCCATAATTTTCGGTAATGGTGTTCCAGGCCTGTAAAACTGACCGAATCAAACCTTCTTTATCTCGTGGCGCTGCTCGGTCCACTTCAATCTTATGTTTTCAATGGGGCTAAGATCTGGAGATGCTGCTGGCCACAGAATTGTTGCCAATTCGTGTTCTTGCATCCAAGCTTGAGTATAAGCAGAAGTATGGCATCTTGCATTATCTTGCTGAAAACGTCACCCCTCTGGATATAAAACATGAGCCGATTCAAGAAGAAAACCATTTAAGATCTCACAATATTTCGCACTATCAACAGTACAATTAACTATACAGAGAGGTGTAGAACCACGCTGAGATATTGCTCCCCAAAACATTATTTTATTGGAAAATTTGGAAGTTTGAACGGTAACATTTTCTCTTGATAGGACTTTTAGATGATTCGCACCAAGCTGAAAACAAGTTTCATCAGATATAAAGACATTATTAAAAAATTATCTTCTCGAAAACGTTCACAAAAATCTATTCTTCGTTGCCTTTGCAGATGTGTCATTGTAGGGATTTTTTTGGATTCCTTCATATGCAGCCTTGCTTTTTCAGTGACATGCGGACAGTTTCTGGACAAACTTTTATTCTTCGTTGATTTACAAATCTGTTCGCTAATTTTCGAAACCCTAGGCGCGGATTTTGTCGTCCTAAAGCCACTAAAGCATTTAAATTGTTTCCGCGAATCTTACGCGGTCTACCCGAAACTGGTCTTTGTCTCATATCTATGCCATTTTTTATCCTCTTTATTGTCTCATACACTGCACTTTTTCCGAGTTCAGTCAATTGCACCAATTTTTTAACGTTTCGGACACCCTTTCCATACAAATATTCCACCACTTTTCTTTTCTCTACTTGCGACATTATTTCACAAATCTTAAGTCTGTTTACAAACAACACTATTTGACAGGTGGTGTTGTCATGCGATTTTGTCCATAACCTATTATCGGCACTACCTACTTGATGCACTACTTTTGTCTTAAAATGTTACAAAAAGGAAATCTATTACAATTAGGAAAAATATACAATTCCGGATACTTTCTAGACGGACTATAGATGTAGAAACTACTATACTAGAAGTTCGAGTACTTTGTAAGGGTTAAGATGTTTTATTTTTTGAATAAAAATGGCGCGTCCTACGAAAAAATAGGAAGATAGATTTTTTGTCACAAATTGAACGAGAAATTCAAAAACGATTGTTAAGTTGAAATATGTCAGTGGCGTACTATCTTTTTTCTTTAAAAAGCTCAGACCAGTACCCCTATCCGCGCCAATGATAAATATACAATTCTTAATTGTATGTCAAAAATTGCACAATAACTACCTCTTAAAACTCGCCAAATTTTATTACAATGTTGCCAGTAGTTTCGGCAAAATCGTAAAAAATGTAAAATTTTGTTTTCTTCAACGCCCTGTATCTTTATTATTACAAATTATTTATTATTTTCAAAGCATTACAAAAAATTTTTATTAAGCAAACCCCAATTATTTTTCAGTTTTTTACCTATTCTAGTGACGGTGTTACCTTTTTTGAAAAATGTGCGTTTCACCAATTTTAAAAATTTGAAAAAATTCAGGGTGAAACATTATGTAAAAATACACGTTACATATTTTTTTCGTCAAAACGAATGTCTTAGTTATTTTTTTATACTCATTTAAAATTTTAAAATCGTTCTAAAATTTAAATTTCCCCCCAAAAATTAAAAAAAATTTTTTTTTTGGACAGAACTTTTTAAAGCTTACAACTTTTTTATTTAAAATTTTTCGCTAGTTCTCGATGCGGCTGAGATAAAAAATAAAAACATAAAAAGCCTAATTAGGCTCTAGGTGGGTCACATGACCACTTAGGGGGCTAAAAATTTCAGAAAGTGAGTTTCACTATATATGCTAAACGGTGACTTATATGGAATTCGAATCAAGTTGGGGGCAGTTTTCATCATCTTACCCGGCTAGGCCCTTTGAAACTTTATTGTTTATCTATAAAGCATAACGTAAACAATTAACGTAAAAAGTGAAATTATGTATAGTTCATATCATTAGCTACAATCCGTAAAAGTTTCAAGTTTTTACATTGTAAAAAACAAGAGAATTAAAGCATTTTCCATTAAAATCGTTTTTTTTTATTTAAACAATTAATAAACATGGAAAAAAATTTTTACTGACTATTCGTGTATTGTTCCCGCGAATGCATATGTTTTCAAATTTTCATTCATTTGCAGTGGAGAAAAGGCAGTCAAATTAACGTCTAAAGATTTGACGCAAACTATTGAACTAAAGAAAAGCGTTTAAAAAACGCACATTTTCTGTCTATTTTAAGACAATAATTTAAGTGTAAAAGTGTCTGTCTGTTAAGTTAAAAATAAAACCGTGCGAAGCAATATTTTATGAATTGCCATTTGGCCGCATCGGCTTGAACAGGCACGCCATTCATGATCTGCACTATTTCTCTAACTATCCGCACAAGAAATCACAATCGGCTTATTTACCCGCGGCAAGAAGAGAAAAAGTAGACTTGTGCAATTACCATATTTCATCGCGACCGCCGAGTAGTACCGCGCTGTCATTAAAGCTCAACACCTACTTTTTTCTCTTTACGTCTCTACGGTACCATGTGACTTACATTCAGAGCTAGACTGCTGGCGATTGGTTCCAGAGTTATTTGCTTTTTATGTTTGTAAATTTTATATTAAACGAAAATCATTAAATAATTTCAAAATCCATGGGAAAATCCCAGTAGGTGGCTGTATACCATAGTTAAAAAACTAATACAGAAGTAAAAACTTCAATTTGTATCTTGGTATAAAAATGTTTATTAAAAGTTTTTTAAAAATGTTGTCCAAATGTATTAAAGCATAACGTTTTCGATCTGATTCAGATCATCCTCAGTGCATCCTGTTACGTATATGAAACTAGCACACTAATGAAAGTGGTGACATCAAAATATATGGTTTACATGTACATGTTAAAATTGTATAAAGTAAAGCGACTCTTCGATGTTAATGGATTTTATCCTAGTACTTCAAGAGCAACATGGTTCCTTGCTCGATTGGAACGCGTGGTTTTAGCCAGTTCAAAAGACACAGACCAACCGAGCAAGTCTTTTTAACTGGCAAGAACCACGCGTTCCAATCGAGCAGGGAACCATGTTGCTCTTTAAGTACTAGGATAAAATACATTAACATCGACTTACGAGTCGCTTTGCATTATACAATTCCACCTAATAGCTGTCTTTTTATGGCTTATTTTCTTCACGATCCAATCCGTTATGATTAAGAATAGTGTCGGGACAATAAGTAACCTTTTTAATCGCAGATTTGTATAGCCATATCTTCTACCAGTTCTCCCGCATGCTCTGGCTCTCTATCTCTTGTAGAATAATCTGATCAGGTTGATGTATTTCAGCGGTAGCCCATATAGTTTCAGAATCTTTCAAATTTCCTCTCTGTTTATACTATCGGAGGCGTTTTCTAAGTCAATAGACATTATATTTATATGTTACAATTAAATGTATTAACATGTTTAATTCTTGTTTAAATTTAATTTAAAATTTCTTAAAAATATTTCCAATATTTCGAATTAATTGCTACCCGTTGTAGTCACATTAGGCACGGCCAATTTTCATCGGAACTGGTTCTGTTAATAGATAAAATAAACGATATTTTAAACGATTTGATTTGGTGGTTTAGTTCATCAGTCTGTGTAAGCTGCTTAAAGGCGATGGTAAGTACCTATTTCTAGCTTCGCTCTGTTTTCATTGAGGTAATTTTATTTCTTTCGTTTGCTTTTAGAGAAATCGCCAATCAAGTTAGGGGCGTGTGGCCTGTCTTTTAAGGCTGTTAAATTGCCTAATCCTTTTCCTCTGGATGTTTTGAAGAAGTCATCTGTTACTGATGAATTTAGTCTAAAATAAACCCTTGTTATTAAGGATTTCTGGATGGCCTGTTAAGTTGCCAAATATTAGTATTTCATACTAATATATTTTTTCTGGACTACCTGGTACCCGTATCTAAAGCTTTTCATTGTTCTGGATGTCAGATTTTTGTTTTGGTTTATTCCCGGCGTCCCTATATCGAGGAGGACGTTCCGTAGGATTTGGGTTTTGGAGATGAATATGGATTCAATGGTCTAGTTCCGCAAAGGGGCACGTTTTTATTGTTGGGCGAGTCCACATTTTTAGGTTTGGAGTATGGCAATATCAAAGTTAAGTACAAAGTGTTTTAATTTTAAGAACTATTTGTGAATTTAATTTCAATTCAATTTCAAATTCGTTTGAATTTTATAGCTGTTCTGGGCCAGAGATGCATTAAGCATAGTGGTACATTTTTCATATTAAGTTGATTTCTTTTTGTATCGGGTAACCAGGCAAGAAATTATCTGATAATTTTTTTTTGTCTGGTCATGAACAAGCGATTCAAAGGTTCAAGATATATTTGTAACGAACAACCTTGTAACTAATTTCGTTAATATAATGGAAGATTTGTAAATTTTTGAATTAAAAAAATTATTTGATATGGTTTTTTGTAACTTTTGATTGATCCTTCAGGAATTTATATAAAATAAAATATAATTTATTTTCTTTCAATAATATATTGTTAGTTTTGTCTATGAAGGTACGTTGTTTTATTTTATGTTTTATGTAATACACCCCAGGACGTATTAGTCTAAGAGCTAGTGAACCCTCCGACTAACGGTCTTCCTGTAAGGCTAGAAATTTGTGTAGTGATAATTCATAGCACACCAAGGCTAAAAACCATGACCTGGCAGGCATCAGCCCTGCACGTGTATCTACAAGGTAAATTGAAAAGTGCATAGTTTAGGGGAAAAATAAACTTTCTCCTGTAAGGTTTAAATTTAAGTATGTGTTTGAGTAAGTCATTTAGAAGAAATGTGTACAATGACAGGCGATTCTGAACAGCATAAGACCTTGCCAGGCGAGGGAAAAGATTAGGGGTTTTTCCTAAAATTATTTTTTTTGCATCGAACAAAGTTTTTTTAGGTTTTTTGAATCATTCCAAATAGAAAAGATCTTAAGTGATTTTTCTCTTAGGTTAATAGTTTTTGTTATATAAGCGATTAAAAATTTTGAAAATTGCGAAATCGGCCATTTTTAACCCTAAATCAGACATTTAACTAAAAATTTCATATTGCCAAGGCAGGTAGATATTCTTTAAATATTTGTTGATCAAAGAGTTTTTGCAATACAATATTGAAAACCCCTTTGTTTTTTAATTGCTAATCAAGCGGGCGCGACACTGTAGTATAAGTGAGGACGTTTGAGTTTGCATAAATTCATTATCTCGAGAATGGGCAAATTTGAAGAGAAATCCTCAGACAGGTCGATTTTTATTCTTAAATTAGGACTGTTTGGCATATATATATATATATATATATATATATATATATATATATATATATATATATGTCTAGGTCTCGAATGTTGTTTTTTGATTAGAATGTGTCTAAAGATATTCAACCTCTTGTCTTTACCGACGAGCCCAGAGAGGTTGAAGAGGGCGAAACACATTTCTAAGAACTGGTGTTTGGATCTTTGATTCTATTCGAAAAAATTTTTCCCAGCCCGAAATGGTGGATGTGTGAATTGTTCGTAAGGGGATTTTTCCACATTCTCTATTTCATCTATTTGATTTCGTACGAGTGGTCGTTAAACCAATAACCTTGGATCTTTGGTTCACTGAGTGTGTTTCAAAGATCTACATCTTATGTTTTTAATATATATATATATATATATATATATATATATATATATATATATATATATATATATATATATATATATATCCATCTGGGTGTGATGACGTAATCGATGATTTTTTAAATGAGAGTAGGGGTTGTGTGATAGCTCATTTGAAAGGTTATCTATTCAGTAATATAAACATTAATAAAATTATTTATACAGGGTGTACAAAATTTTTTTTTATTAAATTAATTTAGACAAAAAGAAAAAAAAAATTTTACACCCTGTATAAATAATTATGTTCATGTTAATATTACTGAATAGAGAATTAAATAGCCTTTCGAATGAGCTATCACACGACCCCTACTCTCACTTAAAAAAATCATCGATTACGTCATCACACCCAGATGGATGACGTCACTAGTATTATATATATGCCAAAAAGTTCTAATTTAAGAATAAAAATCGACCTGTCTGAGAATCTCTTCAAATTTGCACATTCTCGAGATAATTAATATATGCAAACTCAAACGTCCTCACTTATACCACAGTGTCGCGCCCGCTTAATTAGCAATTAAAAACATAGGGGTTTTCGATATTGTATTGCAAAAAACTCTTCGGGATTTTATCAAACAATGTTTAAAGAATATCTACCTACCTTGGCAACATTGAAATTTTTAGCTAAATGTCTGATGTAGGGTTAAAAATGGCCGATTTCGCAATTTTTTAAAATGTTTAATCGCTTATATAACAATAACTATTAATCTAAGAGAAAAATCACTAAAGACCTTTTCTGTTTGGAATGATTCAAAAAACATAAAAAAACTTTGTTCGATGCAAAAAAAATAATTTTAGGTAAAACCCACTAATCTTTACCCTCCGTCTGGCAAGGTCTTATGCTGTTCAGAATCGCCTGGCATTGTGCACATTTCGTCTAAATGACTTACTCAAACACATACTTAAATTTAAACCTTACAGGAGAAAGTTTATTTTCCCCCTAAACTATGCACTTTTCGATTCACCTGGTAGATACACGTGCAGGGCTCATGCCTGTCAGGTCATGGTTTTTAGCCTTGGTGTGCTATGAATTATCTCTATACAAATTCCTAGCCTTATAGTGAACCGTTTAGCGTTAAAGCCCGCTTGGTTGCTTGTTATAGTTTCTTCTGTAGCTCAGGCTTCAGTCTGTTTAATATGATCTTGGATATTATTTTGGGTGTGACGCTCAGCAGTGTTATTGCTTGTCTTTTACTTGCAATAATGAACAAATTTTACGCTTTAAATATAAAGTAGAGACCACAATTATTTTGAATTAAAATGATACGCTCATGGAATGACCAGAATTTCTTTCTATGCTAAATTCTTCTTTACTCTTTCATGGATAAAGATATAGAATATAAATTATAAAATTCTTGTGAAAAACTTTGTAGCGAAAACAAATACATACCTCTTTTATAAACTGCTAAAGTTAGAGATCAAGCCAACTAAAAACTACACATAACTCCAATCCGCAAAAGAAATTGTGAGATAAGACTTTTAAACAAACTTTTTAGATATTATGGAAATACAACAGATTTAAATAAAAAAATATGAAAAAAAAGTTTAAGAAACGCTTTTCTTTAGTTACGAGTGACTAAAATTAAAAATACTATAAAAAAATCAACTAAAAAGCAAAAAATAAAAGAAAATTGAAAAAATCTAACACATCCGTCCAAGAAAAGCGTGGCGCGTGTTCATCGAATAAACGGTTTTCGCCCCACGCTTTTCTTTAACGAATGTGTTGTTTTTACATTGTAAAAAACAAGAGAATTTAAGCGTTTTCCATTAAAATCGTTTTTTTTTTATTTAAACGATTAATAAACATGAAAACAATTTTTTTTATTGACTATTCGTGTATTGTTCCCGCGAATTCGTGTATTGTTCATTCATTTGCATTGAAGGAAAGGTAGTCAAATTAACGTCTAAAGATTTGACGCAAACTATTGAACTAAATAAAAGCGTTTAAAAGTAAAAGCCTGGCCTGGATCACAAGTAACAAAAAAGTTTATTAATAGTAAGCTGAAAATTTGTTAATAGCTTAACGGTGTCTAGTCGGACAAACTTTGATGTACGGGAACACTGGAACAGGGGAGTTTTAATTGTGGAACGTGCCATCCTGACAAGTTTATGATTGTGACAACTAGCAGGTTGTTTTTAAGTTTATTCAATGTTTATAGTAACAAACTTTATATTTATAATACATATATGCCAAAATGTTTGTCCCACAAATATGTTGGCAATTTTAATAAGTCCGACACGCAGAATGCAGAACATGTCAAATGACAGGAATTATGTTGGTGGTCAATAGCAGTCTGATTTTTGCAAGAGAGTTTAATGAAAGGGTAACAAATCAATTTGAAGTTCTGTCCGACAAAATACATGGGACGTAATCTGACGTTCCAAATTTTTAAACTGTTCCACAATTAAAACTTTCCCTGTTCCAGTGTTCCCGTACATCAAAGTTTGTCCGACTAGACACAGTTAAGCTATTAACAAATTTTCACCTTGCTATTAATAAACTTTTTTTGGTACGCGGGATCCAGACTTATTTTACCTGCAAATAAAACTAAACCCAATGTTAAATTATTATTTATAATAGAAAATATCTGAGGATGCCGTATTTTCAATTTGTTATACAATTGTTCGGAGCGACAGCCCGAAAGAACGAACATACTCGTACATGTATGAAGTCACGATTAGTCATTTCCCGTTTATTTGTGACAGTTCGGTTCCAGTTCCAGAGCCGTTAGTGTTGCAAAATATGGTAAATTGTTTGTAATTAGACAAGTTTGCAATTTGGCACAAGCGATACGACGATAGCAACGCTTGGTATTGCGGCTATTACCATTTCTGACCGATTTCTCACGCGCGCCAATATTATAGACTAAGAGCCGGGATAGATAAAATTTGCTAATCATTTTAGGCACGATAAGAGACTATAACTCAAATAATAGAATTAAAATAAAAAGTATGAGCACTATGCTATCAATTTTCAGTGGCACATGCGTCGACAGTGGAAAATTCAACTTTCCACGGAATAAATAAATTAAATGGTTGTATCATAGTAGAAACTACGGTTCATCATCATCATCCTCCTCCTCCTCCTTCAGCCCTTTGCGTCCACTGCTGGACAAAGGCCTCCCTCATTTTTGTCCATTGTGCTCTATTTTGAGCACTTTGCATCCAATTTCTTGACATTTTCTTGAGATCGTCAGTCCAACGAGTAGATGGTCTTCCTCTAATTCTTTTGTCTAATCTTGGCCTAAAAGATGGGAAAGCAACAGGATGCGATGAAATACCAGTCGAATTTTTAAAAGTTTTTAACGAGAACAACATGAATGTAGTATTGAAACTGTTCAATAAGATATACGATACTGGTCAAATTCCATCGGACTGGCTGAAATCTACATTTGTGCCCCTTCCCAAGAAATCCAATTCTAAGACGTGTAGCGAATATCGCCTTATAAGTTTAATGAGTCATACCCTTAAAGTATTCTTGCGTATTATCCATTCCAGAATACGAGCAAAATTAGAACACAGCATAAGTAAAACACAGTTCGGTTTTAGATGCGGTTTTGGAACTCGAGAGCCTCTATTTGCAATACAAGTCTTGATTCAAAAATGCCTGGATCAACAGAAAGATGTTTACGCCTGTTTTATCGACTATGAGAAAGCATTTGATACTATCAAACATGACAAACTCATAGAACTATTACATCTTTCAGGACTTAACACTAAGGACATCCAGATTATAAAAAATCTATATTGGAATCAAACAGCCCACATAAAGAATGGACATATGGTGAGTGAAAACATAACCATTTCTAGAGGGGTTAGACAGGGCTGTATTCTTTCGCCACTGCTTTTCAACGTGTACACGGAACAAATATTTCTAGAGGCACTAGAAGAGTACAATGAGGGCATCAAGATTAATGGCGTACCAATAAGTAATTTTCGATATGCAGATGATACTGTTATACTAGCCGATAACATCGAAGATTTACAGATGATGCTAAATAGAGTAAATACAACTGGCAACCAATTTGGACTGAAGATCAATAGAAAGAAAACTAAATTTATGGTGATCAGTAAAAAGAACATTCAACATATCGACCTGAATATTGAAGCCGAACGTATTGAAAGAGTACACCGATTTAAATATCTGGGATATACAGTAAATGATAAGTGGGACCCAGACGTAGAGATTAGGATCCGAATTGAAATAGCAAGACCCAAATTCATAAAAATGAGAAAGCTCTTAAGCAACCGCAACCTAAGCGTTAACCTCCGATGGCGCGCCACAAAATGCTATGTACTCTCTACGCTACTTTACGGAGTAGAAGGGTGGACGTTAACAGCAGCAACTATAAAGAAGTTAGCGGCTCTAGAAATGTGGCTGTATCGACGCATACTGAGAATTCCTTGGACAAACAGAGTGACCAACACAGAGGTATTGAGACGAATGGATAAAGAGTTGGAATTGTTAACAACTGTTAAAAGGAGGAAAGCGTCATACCTGGGCCATGTGTTCCGTAATGATAAGTACAGTCTGCTACAGCTTATCGTCGAAGGCAAGATTGAAGGTAGAAGAGGTTTGGGCAGGAAGAAGAAATCCTGGCTGAGAAACTTGAGAGAATGGTTTCAAATACCAGAAGCTGCGAACATAATACATGCGGCACAAAACAGAGAAACCTATCGTTTGATGGTCGCCAACCTTCGGTAGAAGACGGCACATAAAGAAGAAGAATCTTGGCCTCCACTCAAGTAATCTCTTCGTCCACCTCCCATCACTGATTCGGCCGACGTGTCCGGCCCAGTTCCATTTCAGGGTGGCAATTCGGGAAATTACATCGGTAACTCCTGTTCTTAGTCCTAAGTTTTCATTTCTAACTCGGTCACGAAGCGATATACTCGGCATTGACCTTTCCATTTTCCTCTGGGCTATTTGCAGAATTTTAGAAGTTGTAGCTGTCAATGTCAAAGTTTCGGAACTATAAGTCATCACAGGCAAAACACATTGGTCAAATGTTTTACGTTTTAAAGAAATTGGTATATCACCTTTAAAGATGTCTTTGAGCTTTCCATAGGATGCCCATGCTAGGTTTATTCTTCGTAGTTCGCATGTTTGGTTGTCTTTTGTGATCTTTATTTCGTGTCCAAGGTATATGTATTTTTCCACTAGCTCTACTTCGTTGTCTCCAATATTGATATTTACGCTAGGTACAAGGTTTGTCATTCATTTTGTTTTGGAGATGTTTATTTTAAGACCTACACTGGCAGACACTAACTGAAGTTCATGTATCATTGTACATATCTCCTTGAGGTTGTCAGAGAATAAAATTATGTCGTCTGCGAATTTCAAATTTGTTAATCTTCTACCATCAATATTCAGGCCTCGCTCTTCCCAGTTAAGTTTTTTACAAGCATATTCTAGTACTGCGGTAAACAGTTTAGGCGATAAGGTATCGCCCTGTCGGACTCCTCTGCCGATTGGGATATGGTCCGTGTTTTTATGTAGTTTCACCGACATAGTTGCGTTCTTGTATGTATTGTAAATTAACCTTGTGTATCGGTAGTCAATGCGGCATGCTTGTAGTGCTTCCAGAATTTTGTCAAATTCCACCGTGTCAAAGGCTTTATGGAAATCTACAAAAGCCAAAACGAGTGGTTGATTGTATTCGATAGTATATTTTATTCCCGTTTTAATGCTCTGTAGTAGTAGTAGTTGGAAGATATGGTAAAGATACGACAAACGATAACGGAATAAGAATTATAGACCTGTGCGAACAAATGGAATTGAAAATACTAAATGGTTGGTACCAACACAAAGACGTACACAAGTTCACCTGGACACAAAACACACGAGGACTAAAATCAATTATAGACTACGCGATAATGAAACAAAAATCTCACATAATAGTTCCAGATGTCAGGGCATATAGAGGATTAACTTGTGGTAGCGATCACCATTTCCTTGGTATAAAACTCATCTTTCCGTACAAGTATGAAAAACATACAGAAGAAGTGGAGCAATATGAAGAGGAAATTACACAAATAAGATACAACCTAAATAGTTTAGAACATGAAAGTGTGAAAATTTTATACAAAAGAAGACTCGACCAAAAACTAAAAGATCTACAACACGCATCTATAGAAGAACAATATATCTACTTGAAAGGATGTATACACTCGGCCGCAGAAGAAGCCTTAGGACAGATAGAAAAGAACACAAAAAACAAACTATATTGGTGGGACGAAGAAGTCGAATCAGAAATAGAAGAAAAGCGAAGAAAATACCAGAAATACATGAGTACAAGAGATGTAGTAGACCAACTAGCTTATAAGGAAGCACAAGCAAACGTACGCAGAATGATTAGACAGAGCAAGAACGAAAAATGGGAAAAGCAGTGTACACGAATCAATACATACATCGGAGGTAGGAAATCCACTGAAAGCTGGAAAATTCTTAGAAATCTACGCAAAGAGACAGGAAAAGAACTTGTAACTGCAATATCACCGAATGAGTGGAAGGAGTATTTCAGCGACCTACTGACAGAAAAAAGAAATGAATTCGAAACATTAGAGTCATCCCAGGACACAGTAGGAGTAACAGGATCTCCAATAAGGCTATCCACCAATGAAATTAAGAAAGTATGTACCGAACTAAAAAACGGTAAAGCACCAGGACCTGGGGGGATTCCAGCCGAGCTAATAAAAAACGGAACTCCAAGACTTTATGAGCACATAAGGAAACTACTACAAAGATGCATCGACAACAAAGAAGTCCCACAAGAATGGAAATTATCGTATATGTCAGCAATATACAAAAAAGGAGATTGAAAACAATGTGATAACTACAGGGGTATTTCCGTTACACCAACAATCAGCAAGATATACGGAAGGATCTTAAAAAACCGAATAGAAGACGAATACAAGGAAATGGAGGCGGAAGAACAAGGAGTATTTAGAGCCGGAAGATCTACAATTGACCACCTTTTTGCAATCACACAAGTCATGGAAAAGAAAACAGCGGTTAACCAAGAGATTCATTTCGTATATATTGATCTGGAAAAAGCATACGACAGCGTACCTTTGGTAAAGTTATGGGAGGCAATGAAGAATACAAATATAAACATAGAAATCATAAAAATAATTAAAAATTTTTATAACAACACGACCACGAGAATTAAACAAGGAAACAAACTAACCGACGGATTTCTGACAAATAAAGGGCTCAAACAAGGATGCTGCCTCTCTCCAACACTTTTTAAAATATATTTAGAACAAGCTCTTAAAAATTGGAAACGGAAATGCAAGAACATGGGACTCCCACTAAATGACCATATACTATATACTCTTTGTTTCGCAGACGACCAAATACTAATAGCACAAGACTACGATGATATATGTTACATGACAAGAAAGCTAATAGAGGAATACAGGAAGTGGGGACTAGAGATCAACATAAGAAAAACCAAATATATGAATATCGGTGGAACGCAGCAGGACTTGATACTAGAAGGAGGAGAAACAATCAGTAAATGTAACGAATATAAATACCTGGGTATGAAAATCACGAATGATGGAACACTGGACGGAGCCATTAAAGAACGAAATACTCAGGGCAGGAAAGCAATTACGCTCCTAAACTCCGTACTCTGGGACAAGCAGGTAAAAAACCAAAACAAGAAAAAGATCTATAACGCCGTAGTGAAAAGCATCATAACATACAGCTGCGAAGTATGGCCTATGAAGGAAAAAGCAAAACGAATGTTAGAGGTCACCGAAATGGATTTCTGGAGAAGAGCTGCAGGAAGATCAAGAAGAGAACATGTCACCAATGAACGAATACGAGAAATAATGAAGGTCACACATACAATAAATGACGAAATCAATGAAATACAACTGCGATGATTTGGTCACGTACAAAGAATGCACGAAGACAGAATTCCAAAACAAATACAAAACTGGAAACCGCAAGGTAGAAGAAGAAGAGGTAGACCGAGGAAAAGTTGGCAGGCAGGAATAAACAAAGCCATGGATGAAAGAGGTCCGCAAGTAGATCAATGTGCGGACAGAGAGGAATGGCGAACGGGTATCGGAAGACGGAGAACGTTGTAAACCGATAATATATATATTTAATGCTCTGTAGGTGATCATTTGTTCCAAATCCGGTACGAAATCCCGCTTGCTCCATTGGCTGCTAGAAATCAAGTTTTTCTCAAGACGATTCGTTACTATTCTTGTAAGCAGTTTGTATAAGTGACTAAGACGGCTTGTCTGTAATTTTCTTTTTGTACAATAGAATTACTTTAGCATTGTGCCATTTGTCGGGTATATTACTATCTAAAAGGCACATATTAAAAAGGTTTTTTATTTTCTTAAGAAGACAAGTGCCTCCGATTTTGATTGCATCAGTAACTACACAATCTTCTTCACTACGGTTATAATGTGCAAAAAAGTGGCGGTATCAATGTTTGCTATAAAGGTTATAAGCACTTGCCGGTATCTTAACATCTCATTAATCGGTTTACCGTAAAGAGACCGAAATCATTAGACCGAAAGCAGTAGACCGAACTCATTAGACCGAAAAACACTTTACCGAAACCTCACTAGACCGAACAGCAGAAGACCGAAAAGCAGTTCTTTTTACTTGTCGCAGTAAAAGAGAAAGACTAATGTAATTACAACTAAATGTTATTTGGATGGTTATTATAAACAGTTAAATTGGTGTTAACGTCACTCTACCCTTAATTTATTTTTACCTTCACTAATTTGTTTAACGGATGAAAATTATTTTATATCAGACTGTACAGAGTAACAATTTACACAGTCTATATATAAAATAATACAAAAAAATACAATAAACAAAAAGACAGATATACAAAATCTTAGCATAATTTACTGCAAAATTTTTAAATTTATTTACCATTTCGGTCTAATGCTGTTCGGTCTAGTGAGCTTTCGGAAAAGTGCTTTTCGGTCTAATGAGTTCGGTCTACTGCTTTAGGTCTAATGATTTCGGTCTAATTGTCGTGTACCCATTAATCATTGTAAATTAGTTTCAGAACTTAAAGTAAACACTTGCATATTAGTACACTTAAAATTATTAGACAATAATAGTAAGATAAATTAAACTTATTTTTCT
Source organism: Diabrotica virgifera virgifera (assembly GCF_917563875.1). NCBI lineage: Eukaryota > Metazoa > Arthropoda > Insecta > Coleoptera > Chrysomelidae > Diabrotica > Diabrotica virgifera. The sequence continues at coordinate 204,218,885 of NC_065449.1, read as the reverse complement.
ACTTTTAAGAACAAAAAAAGCAAGATTAGCGAATTCAAAATTATTTCATCACATTTGAAACATTATTTGGTTGATAAACATCTCATTTTTGTTGTTAAAAAAATATATTAATTTTTCTGGACTTATAATGGACAAACTTCCCAAACCTGGACAATGATATCTGTACTGTTCATAATCCGAGAAGATTTGGTCTTCACACAATGTTTGATGACCATGATTTGATCTATTTTGAAATATTTAAAATAGGAAAAATCCCCAAAAATCCACTAAAAATAGGGGATAATCTGAAACAAATTAGAAATATAGTGTTTGATAAAGAACACAAAATAAAAAATAGGCCTGCAGTCATCTCTAAAAAAAGTTATAGGCTTCAAAAAATTTTGTTTTAATTTTGAGGCTATGTATATTCATGTTTTGTAAAAGCCTCCACTATGCTGTTGCGAGTAATTTTTTTGAAATTTTAAAATTGATTGCATCCCACCTAAATAAAAAAAAATATGAAAAATAATTTTTAAGAAATGCTTTTCTTTAGTTACGAGTGACTAAAATTAAAAATATAAAAAAATCAACTTAAAAGCAAAATATAAAAAACATTCAAACTCGAAGAATTATTCGAAAAAAAAACAGTTAGATAGTATTAAATATACAAAAATCTCACACATTCGTTAAAAAATTGAAAACATCTAACACATTCGTTAAAGAAAAGGTGGGGCGCGTCTTCATAGAATACACGGTTTGAGGATAGATACCTTTTTACTTTTTGCGCCACACGCTTTTCTTTAAGAGGAAACAGTAGCGATCAACAGGTAGCAAAAACGCGTTCCAAGATTGCGGCTGTAATTTTAAATATTTTTTCGAGATATTTGGCACACGTATTCGTAATATAATAAAGAATGGCGGTACAGAGCCCAGTTTGAAAAATATATTAATATGTGGAAATTACTCTGTAATTAAATACAATATTAAAAAAACGAGCCTGTACCGCCATTAAGAAGAACAAAAAAATACACTTTCTTCAAATAAACTTTTTTATTCGATGCCTAGATTTTGTGTCATTTTCGAACTACTAAAATTTTTTATTTCATTAGTAGTTCCAAAATGACACAAAATCTAGGCATCGGATAAAAAAGTTTATTTGAAGAAAGTATATTTTTTTGTTCTTCTTAATGGCGGTACAGGCTCGTTTTTTCATTTTGTATTTAATTACAGAGTAATTTCCACATATTAATGTTTTTCAAATTGGGCTCTGTACCGCCATTCTTTATTATATTACGAATACGTGTGCCAAATATCTCGAAAAAATATTCAAAATTACAGCCGCAATCTTGGAACGCGTTTTCGCTACCTGTTGATCGCTACTGTTTCCTCTTAACGAATGTGTGAGATTCTTGTATATTTAATCTCTCTAAATAAAACAGTTTTTTTCGAATCATCCTTCGAGTTTGAATTTTTTTTATTTTTTGCTTTTTAGTTGATTTTTTATATTTTTAATTTTAGTCACTCGTAACTAAAGAAAATGGTCCAAGAGCTGTGAGACATTTTTGAGTAGGTATTTTAGGCAACCTGAAATTTTTTCAGGTGACTCTTCCATAATAGCCTTATTACAAAAATGCCGGTCTGGCTGGAGGGTAGCGGTTATTTTCCCCAAAAATCCCCCCCAAAGTTAAAAAAAAGGGTAAAAATTGTTATTACAAAAAATATTATTGATATGACTCGAAAGTAAATTTAAATATTCAAATGTAAAGAAAATAAACAGGCGAGGCGATTTGAGGGCTATTTTAACTCTGCAAGATACTTGCATGGGCGCCCCAGGATTATTTTCAGGGGGTGCATCTGAACTTCAGAAGATTTCATCTGAATCTGTACATACTATTAACGAGTATAAAATATACAACTATACATGCATAGCTATGTACATTCCTTCCGGACAGGGAGGTGCAATTGTTATTTCGACAGGGTATTTTTTAAATTCAAAAATAAATATTCTAAAAAAGACAGGTTTTTTTTGGTGAAATTTTCCAATTACCATGTGATCAAACAAATTATGCGTGCATATAAATGAAAACAGCTATAGGTAAGCAGCAGTCTGAGAAAGAACCTATACCGATAGCTGTTTGCGTCCTCTGTTGTAGCTGAGCGAGTCCGTTCGCTCGAGAAAAATCACGTGACCTGGCGATATCCATGTTGTTGTCCTCGAAACGTTAGAGTAATTATTATATATTATAGTTTTTTAAGTAACTTTTTCTTAATTAAAGAAAAATAATACGTACTATACAATAGATTTTGCAAATATGATAGAAAAAGACAAATTTATAATTATAAATATATAGGTAGAAAAGTATAAAACTATAAACTAAATTAATTCTGTGTCTGAATCTTGTACTTCTTCTTCAAACTCCTCATCTAAGCTTAAATATTCATTCTCTTCTTCTTCGTCAGACTCCCCTCGAGACTCAGATTCCTCTTCTACATGATCTGTAAATAATTATAATATGCATTTAGAATTAATTAAAAATTAATTAGTGATTAATAAGTCGAGTTGCTACGTATTCTCCGTCCTTTTATACGGAGTCGAAAGCCTGGACAATCACGGGCGCATCTGAAGAAAGACATACCGTTGTTGAGATGTGGAGTTATCGAATAATGTTAAATATATCATGGATACACGTAAAGAACACGGAAACAATAAGAAAAATGAAAAAGGTAAAAGTACTTTGGTCATATACTAAGAAATAAAAAACGTGATGTGATTGGTTATATAAGGAAAAGTATTAAGCATTGGTTATATAAGTAAGAATACGTAGCAAATCAATCAATTAATCACTAATTAATTTTTCATTAATTCTAAATATATATTTACATACAACTATTTACAAATCAGGTAGAAGAATCTGAGTCTCGAGGGGAGTCTGACGAAGAAGAAGAGAATGTATATTTATTTTAGCTCATTTTTCTTTCCTTCATAGTGTTGAGTATTTCTTTTGCCTTTTTCATCTTTCTTAATGTTTCCGTGTTTGTTAAGTGTTGGTATTTTTTACATTATTCGGTAACACCACATCTCAATAATGGCAAGTCTTTCTTCAGATGCGCCCGTGATTGTCCAGGCTTCGACTCCGTATAAAAGGACAGAGAATACGTAGCAACTCAATTAATTAATCACTTATAGTTTATAGTTTTATACTTTTCTACCTATATATTTATAATAATAAATTTGTCTTTTTCTATCATATTTGCAAAATCTATTGTATAGTACGTATTATTTTCCTTTAATTAAGAACAATTACTTAAAAACTATAATATATAATGATTACTCTAACGTCTCGAGGCACAACAAAATGGATATCGCCAGGTCACGTGATTTTTCTCGAGCGAACGGACTCGCTCAGCTACAACAGAGGACGCAAACAGCTATCGGTATAGGCTCTTTCTCACACTGCTGCTTACCTATAGCTGTTTTCATTTATATGCACGCGTAATTTGTTTGATCACATGGTAATTGGAAAATTTCACCAAAAAAAAACCTGTCCTTTTTAGAATATTTATTTTTGAAATTAAAAAATACCCTGTCGAAATAACAATTGCACCTCCCTGTCCGGAAGGAATGTACATAGCTATGCATGTATAGTTGTATATTTTATACTCGTTAATAGTATGTACACATTCAGATGAAATCTTCTGAAGTTGAGATGCACCCCCTGAAAATAATCCTGGGGCGCCCATGCAAGTATCTTGCAGAGTTAAAATAGCCCTCAAATCGCCTCGCCTGTTTATTCTCTTTACATTTGAATATTTAAATTTACTTTCGAGTCATATCAATTTTTACCCTTTTTAACTTTGGGGGGGATTTTTGGGGAAAATAACCGCTACCCTCCAGCCAGACCGGCATTTTTGTATTAGGCTATCGTAGAAGAGTCACCTGAAAAATTTTCAGGTTGCCTAAAATACCTACTCAAAAATGTCTCACAGCTCTTATACTAAAAGCGTTTTTTAATATTTTTTTTTCATTTTTAATTTTTTACTTTTTAGTCTTACACTTTTCAAATATTAAAATATATCGTCATGTTTAAAAAAAAAGGATATATATGATACACACATTTTTTGCATTTATTTCAACATTTGATACATACATTGTACATGTTCTGATATTTCTTCATACATTTCTTAAATCAAAATCATTATTTACACCTATTACGGTTTTCGCAGTCTTTCCATCTCTTCTAATGCTTTACTCTGGCACGGTGTAGACCCTGTTAATTTCTCGCGAATTATGAATTCTAATGTTAGCACGAAACGTCTCTACCGGAATTTTTCTAATATTATGTTAAAAACACGAATTTTTTGAATTCGAGTTTTGGCTGAAGTTTTGTTTCGTATCGTATTGAAATTTGACACGAATAAGCGCCGATATTTATATAAACAAAGATATGAGCGTTCAAAATGGTCGCCGCTTAGTATGTTTATAAACACGATGTACAAACATGAAAAGTAGTCCGAATCGGAAAAAAATTTGAAACTTTATTGTTTATTTATGAAGCATAACGTAAACAATTAACGTAAAAAGTGAAAACATGTATAGTTCATATAATTAGCTACAATCTGTAAAAGTTTCAAGTTTCTACATTGTAAAAAACAAGAGAATTTATGCATTTTTCATTAAAATCGTTTTTTTTTATTTAAACAATTAATAAACATAAAAAAATGTTATTGACATTCGTGTATTGTTCCCGGGAATGCATATGCCTTCAAATTTTCATTCATTTGCATTTAAGAAAAGGCAGTCAAATTAACATCTAAAGATTTGACCCAAACGATTGAAATAAAGAAAAGTGTTTAATAAAAAACGAAAAATGACGTGTATCATGGAGAGGGGAGGGAAAAGGGGGTGGCGCTGGGTGTTATTTTTTAATCAACATACAATGTAAAAAAATTGAACTCTGGTAGTGGGGGTATTTTACCTATCTTAACGGGTAAATTAAACACCCTTTAACTTATTTATCCGGTTCATCCGGTTCACTGAAAATTGACGGCATAGTGCTCATACGTTGTCTTCTTGGTTCTACTATTTAAGTTATGGACTCTTAAGGTGCCTAAAATGATTAACAAATTTTACCCATCCCGGCTCTTAGTCTATATTACTTCTTGTAGTTTAACAATCAACAACTGAAAGTGGTATAATCAGGATCAAAGCAGCATCGCGTCTGCAAACGATTTAATGGCGTGGAATTAGCTAGATAGGGAGTGGAAAATTTAGAGATTATGGTTCTTAGGCAGATTACACCTACTCGACAGCTCAACTTTCACGTGGTTTTACAAATATGGGTATTTACACTAAATAAAACGCTGCAGATTTAGTTTGAAGCCAAAATCACTGTATCGATAAAAAGTAAAATAACAAGTACAAGAGTTGCCCGCGGCAATTTGCCTGGGTTCCAAAAAGTCTCAAAACACGTCAAATCATTTATCCCGTCACATAAAAGGTAAAAAATAGAACAGCAACATCAATTCTAAATCGGAATACTTAAAGACTATTGAAAATAGAATTTACACAATTTAATAATATTTGGTTAATTATTTTAAGCAGCTTTAGTATAATGCGGCAAATTGCTAACAGGCGTCTGCTAGCGTAATAAACATAACGCGTGTAATGGAGTGGTAAATATCTTTGTAATTCTTACCTATATACCAGTATCTTTGTAGTTCTTACCTGTAACAAAAGAAAAATCATAAATGAATAAAATGACCAGTAATGCGCACCACTGGCGAATATAAAATTCATAATTGTGTGTCAAAAAATGCGCAATAACACAGTCTTAAAACCCACCAAATTTCATTTGCATATCTCAACCGGTTTTAGAGCAATAAATAAATCGTCAGTTTGTAAGAAAAATTTCAACACCCCCTATCTCGGAAACGAAGCATTTGCGGACACACGTTTATAAAGCAAATGGTCATTATTTTTTCATGCAGAATTAAGTTTGCCATTCTTATTTAAAAACACCTTGTAGTGATGAAAAACATGGCTAGTTGTTAAAGTACCTAACTTTTTTATGGTCCAACATAAGCGAATGAATCAACAAACAGAATGTTGAGAAAACATGAGGCTATAGTTGGGTTTTAATTTCAGTATTTTATAAATAGGTACTCGAATAAACCTCAGGGTGTATGTCAAAAAATGCGCAATAACTATGTCTTAAAACCCACCAAATTTCATTTGTATATCTAAACCGGTTTTAGAGCAATAAATAAATCGTCAGTTTGTAAGAAAAATTTCAAAACCCTTTATCACGGAAATGAAGCATTTGTGGACATACGTTTATAAAGCAAACTGTGACTATTTTTTCATGCAGAATTACCCCTTAAAGTTTGCCATACTTACTTAAAAACACCCTGTATTGATGAAAAACATGGCTAGTTGTTAAAATATCTAACTGTTTTATTGTCTAATGTAAGCGAGTGAATAAAAAAACAGAATGTTGAGAAAACATGAAGCTATAGTTGTGTTTTAATTTCAGTATTTTATTACAATATTCCACAGACTGATGCGAACTTTGAGGAAAAAAACACAGTTTGATTCGTATACCCGGTATACAATGAAAATTTACTTGCTTAGCAACAATATTTTCCAACGATATTGTTAAAGAATCAGGCTATAACACATTAAAAAAATCGCTTAAATCGGACAACAGGATTAGGAAATTCGAGACATCAAAAATGACCCATTTTTAAGTTGGGCGGTTAATTTTGCCGGTGAGTGTAGTTGCTATAAATTTCTTGTTCATCTATTTATGCGGAAAGATTCCTATTGAAAAGGGCGTAATAAATACGATCTACTGCGATCATATCTCGTAATACTAATAGTGATTATTCATTAATTATTCAGTTCAGTCTTCACTGTCAAGAAGTAGACCTCGAAATGCGTATCTATAGGAGAATGGTAAGAGAATCTAACTAGTCTTACTGAACAAAAACGCTACCGTCTATAATAACGTATGTAGTAATTAATCATTTCAAAACTAATAAACAGTCGAAAGAATTGGAAACTCCAATCACTCATATCGTCCCACGAATTAAGTAAACAGAAATGCAATAAGCTATAAAATAGACAAAAACTTGGATTAATTAGTAGCTAAGGTATCTAACTAATTCCATTAGGGATCTCTTACGACATGCAGCTAGTAACAAATATGTTGTTGACACCTGAACACAGACATATATTCCATATATTCTGGGCAGATTTATCGGAGAATAGGCCATTTTTGGGAAAAGTTAGTTACCAGCAAATTTATTGCTGGAATCGAATCTTATGATTGTACATATTAATAATATAGGTATGCAAAGTCCGCAGACAGTGTGCTAATTTTTTTTAAAAACAAAATTGCTCCCGAAAATCGTGTTTTTTTTTTCAATTTTTGCTCTATAACTCCAACGATTTTAACTTTACACCAAAAACACCCAAATAAAAATTCACCGTAATTAAATTCTGCATAGAGACATGTTTTTTCCGATTTACTTCGATGAAAATTTTTCCCGGAAAATGCGGGTTTTTCCAACAAAATTAATTTTCAACTAAAATTTTAGATAAATAATTGTTTATTAATAATTAAATAACTTGGTAATATAAATTCAATGAACAGTTTAGCAACAATTGAATTGGTAATTAAAAATTTACGGTCGCTATAATAACCGCAATAATTATGATACATAAGAATAACTATGATTCTTGTATAAAAAGAAACTGTACCTATCTACTGTACTTTACAGAATTGAAATTGGACTATTTAAGCTGCCTCAGGAATATTTTAAAATTATAAATAATTTTTTGGCTTATAAACAAATAGAATATCTCGAGAAATATTAAATTAAATTAAATCATGAAAACGGTATTGAAAAAAAGCGGCAGGACGCTTATTTTAAAAGAAAAAACGTTTAATTGCGATGAGTGGTTCCTGAGACACAACCGGTCAAAGTTGACCGGCATTTACAACAAAGATATAAACAATAGGATCACAATTTTCGAACCATCACCTTTTTATTTTGTCCTCTTTCTCCACACCAATTTTCATATTTTTAAAATACTGATAACATATATTATTATAATAAAAACTATCGATAATACGAGTGAAAATTGCCAAAAATAGCAAAATTCCAATATAAAAAATTAGGTTGGAGAAAATGTCATCTCAAAGTTCAAAATCGGTATACGTTAAAAAATGCATTTTCTCAGCTTCCCATGGAGCAATTTTCTTCATTCTTTTTTTGTTCCAAAGTAACTCGAGTAGAACCATTTAACTAAATGTCAAAGTTGCTTTTGTTTTGTTATAATTAATTAATTTATTTATTATAACAAAAATTTTGAATTTGTTTAAATAAAGATTGTTTAAATAATTATACAGCTTTCAAATCCGAGTATTTGTGTTTTTAACGTTAAAAGGTACACTTGTAGTAAGTTTATTTAAAATAAGTCTACAACTGGAAAAAATATGTAGTCTTCTTTTAATATAAATAAATTAATCTATTATAACAAAACAAAAGCAGCTTTGACATTTAATAATGCGTTAGTTAGATGGCTCTACTCGAGTTACTTGGGAACAGAAAAAGAATGAAGAAAATTGCTCCATGGGAAGCCGAGATAATCCATTTTTTAACGTATACCGATTTTGAACTTTTAGATGACATTTTCTCCAACCTAATTTTTTATTGGAATTTTGCTATTTTTGGCAATTTTCACTCGCAATATCGATAGTTTTTATTATAATAATATATGTTATGAGTACTTTAAAGATATGAAAATTGGTGCGGAGAAAGAGGACAAAAAGAAAAAGGTGATGGTTTGAAAATTATGATCCCATTGTTTATATCTTTGGCGTAAACGCGGGTCAACTTTGACCGGTTGTATCTCAGGAACCAATCATCACAATTAAACGTTTTTTCTTGTAAAAGAAGCGTCCTGCCGCTTTTTTTCCAATACCGTTTTCATGATTTAATTTAATTGAATATTTCCCGAGATATTCAATTTGTTTATAAGCCAAAAAATTGTTTATACTTTTAAAATATTCCCGAGGCCTCTTAAATAGCCCAATTTCAATTCTGTAAAGTACATTAGATAGGTACAATGTCTTTTTATACAAAAATCATAGTTATTTTTTTGTATCATAATTATTGTGGTTATTATAGAGACCGTAAATTTTTAATTAACAATTCAATTGTTTCTAAATTGTTCATTCAATTTCCATCTGCTTCTGGAATTATAATCTATACGAAAAGAGCTTTTATATTACCAAGTTATTTAATTATTGATAAACAATTACTTATCTAAAATTGTAGTTGAAAATTAAAGATTTTGTTGGAAAAACCCGCATTTTGAGGGGAAAATTTTCGTCGAAGTAAATCGAGAACACAAGTCTCGATGCAGAATTTAATTACGGTGAATTTTTATTTGGGTGTTTTTGGTGTAAAGATAAAATCTTTGGAGTTATAGAGCAAAAATTGAAAAAAACACGATTTTCGGGCGCCATTTTGTTTATAAAAAAAGTAGCACACTATCTGCGGACTTTGCATACCTATATTATTAATACATACAATAATAAGATTCGATTCCAGTAATAAAATTGCTGGTAAATAACTTTTCCTTGTATTTTGCTAATTAGCCCAGAGTAATAACTAAATTTTCTCGTAGGGGAACATATGTTGTTAGGGGAGTGTTCGATGTTGCTGTGATGCAACATACACATAAAAAGCCATTGAGTGTTGGCAGAGAGCTTATATAAAGCAAATCTATCGAAGTTCTGAGGCCTGAGGTTCTTGTAAATAGGCCACGAAAGATTTATAATAAGCCACTGACTGCAACACGATTTACTTAGAACAGACGGCTTCCAGATAAGAAAAACAGTGCATTTAATGATGGAAAATACTGGATTGTGAGTTAGTTAAGCCGGTTACCTATAGTGAGCATACCAATTTTCTAACAATTTTTTTTTTCAACCACACATTGCTATGGTCCAAAATATCCAGAGCAAATGTTCTTTGTTTGAAAAGGAATAGGTGCATAACCTAAAAAAATCAGGTTTCTTCTTAGAATGTTTTTCAGAATATTTTCCTTTAGGAAACAGGTTGAAACGGTTCAAAAGAACTCAATTAATTTGCCTCATCCAGAAACCAAAAATCGTAAATGTCATTGTTATATATTTTTGTCTCACCCTGTAGACATAAGAATATCGCTTCATATGCCAAGTAAATTCTGGGAATTTATTTCTGTCCTGAAAGAACGTGAGAATAATTCAATTGTAGTTTATCCGTCTTGTTAAAGAAAGACGTTATTATATTTTACGGTCATAGGTATCTATATTCATTTCCTGTGTTCAGTTTGTGATGTAAAAAAGAGTTACTATGTAGCTAATGATCGCTTTGGTTCCACGAATCCTGGGAGTTAGATACACATACGTGTTAATATCAGTATCAGAAAGCGCGGGTGTTAATTGTGGACTCAGCAATATCTTTCTTGAAAACTGTGGAACTGGGAGAGGTTTGCTGACTTTGCGAACTGATTTCTGATGGTTCCCTACCAAGTAGGTTGGGCTTAGAATATATTTTGTTTTTCCCTATTGGTCGATATTAAGTGTAGGAAGTTAAGTTATTTTTTTTATTAGTCAATGATGAAAGAAGGAAGGATTAGACTTTTTTGTTATTGGTTACAAGTAGGGTAGAATAAGAAATGGAGTGGGTTTTTTGAAGGAAGCGTTTTGGTTTGAGGAAATTCAAGTTGTGAGATTAGAGGATTCAAGTTTTGGACGTTGAAGTCAGAGATTTGGTTGTAGCCTCGGGCAGAGACCGCTTATAGCGGTTTCTGAAGAGTTAAGTTGAATTTTTAGTTTGAGTTTTTAAAGTGTAAGTTTTGACTGAGAACTTAAGTGAGAATGTATCCGATTTCGAAGATAAGAAATCATGGCGTTGCTGCGTTCAGGCAAAAAAGCTGGTTAGTTTTAGTGTGTAATACACTAAGTTTTTTTTGGAAGCAATCATGGATAAAGTCATGCATTAGTCGACAAAGGATATGACAAGAATCATATGCAGAATGAGATTTAACCACTGTCTTACACCATCATATGTATTTAAACTTAATATAGCTGATAGCCCTCAATGTATTTGTGATCAGTTTGGTAACCTACAATACAAAATTTTCACCTGTTCTCTTATTTCTAATAAAGTTAACATGTCTTTAAATTCACTGTATTCTTTGACTGATGTCCACCATCCCATTAATTTAAATTATTTATTAACATTAGAAAATAATGAGTTGGTATACCGACTATTATTGTATAAATATACAGAGTACAGAGAGAGTCTGTAAAGTGGAATAAATTCAATATCTCAAATACTAATTGTTTTTTTGGAAAATGCTCAGACCCGTCGATTAGTATTTCAAATTGTCCTTTTTGACATTCAATAATAATGTATACAGGGCGTCCCAATTTAGAGATATGACGTCATCGTCGATTTTCTTAAATGGCAACACTGTCATTTTGATAGCTAATTTGATAGGGTTTGTAAAGTTATACATAACTGCAAAATATCAAATTTTTATTCTCTACAATTTACAAGATAATAGAAAATAACAAAGTTATATCTGTAATTTGGAATATATTCAATAATTAAAATACTAACTGTTTTTTTGAAAAATTCTCAGACCCGTCGATTAGTATATCAAATTGTCCTTTTTGACATAATAATAATGTATACAGGGTGTCCCAATTTAGAGATATGACGTCATCGTTGATTTTCTTAAATGGCAACACTGTCATTTTGATAGCTATTTTGATAGGGTGTGTAAAGTTATACACGACTGCAAAATTTCAAATTTGTATTCTCTACCATTTAGATGATAATAAAAAATAACAAAGTTATGAAAAAGAAGTAATCAACTAATAATTGAATTTAATTATTTCAATAAATTAAGCAAAAACTCATAATGTTGCCCTCAATTATTGTCAAATTGTCAATGGGCAACGTTATGAGCATTTTCTTAATTGAAATAAATAAATTCAATTATTATTTGATTACTTTTTGTTCTTCATAACTTTGTTATTTTTTATTATCTTGTAAATGGTAGGGAATAAAAATTTGAAATTTTTCAGATGTGTATAACTTTACACACGCTATCAAAATAGCTATCAAAATGATAGTGTTGCCATTTAAGAAAATCAACGATGACGTCATATCTCTAAATTGGGACACCCTGTATACATTATTATTATATGTCAAAAATGACAATTTGATATACTAATCGACGGGTCTGAGCATTTTTCAAAAAAACAGTTAGTATTTTAATTATTGAATATATTCCAAATTACAGATATAACTTTGTTATTTTCTCTTATCTTGTAAATGGTAGAGAATAAAAATTTGATATTTTGCAGTTATGTATAACTTTACAAACCCTATCAAATTAGCTATCAAAATGACAGTGTTGCCATTTAAGAAAATCGACGATGACGTCATATCTCTAAATTGGGACACCCTGTATACATTTTTATTGAATGTCAAAAAGGACAATTTGAAATACTAATCGACGGGTCTGAGCATTTTCCAAAAAAACAATTAGTATTTGAGATATTGAATTTATTCCACTTTAGACTCTCTCTGTATTTTAGATATTAAACTTAAATTGTAATTGTAAAATATAGAGTAAGTATTCCTTGTAAATTGTTATATATTAAAAGAAAAAAGAAATGAAAAAAATATAAATAAAAAAAATAAAAAAAAATAAACAAAAAGAAAAAAAAAACTAAAAAATATATATAAAAAAATAGTAATGTTTGATAGTAATGTTTGAATATATAAAAAATATAAAATTTGTACAAATATATAAAAAAAATATAAAAAAATAAAAAAAATATGTAAATAAAAATGAATGACGAACTTGGACAGTCCATAGTAAAAAGCTTTCGAATTAAGTAGAGGGCTAAAGAAGAATGTTATAGTTTTTGCTATGGAACTCTGAGAACATCATTTAGAAAAAAAAAATATAATATAAAAAATTAATAAAAAAAATTTAAAAAAATACAAAAATAATTATTTATTAGTAGAATTGTTTATTAAAGATTAATATTAGTACTAGTTTTAGGATAAGATACGAAAAAAGGAGTAATAAAATAAAAAATAGTAAAATTGGCGAATGGATTTAGTGTCCGCAGTCATATTATAAACCCAAATAAACAACAACAATAATTGGAAACTCCAATCACTCATATCAGACAAAATCACTCATATTACAGACAAAAAACTTGGATTAATTAGTAGCCTAAGGTATCTAACTAATTATATAGATATCTACCAACATGCAGCCAGTAACAAAATATGTTGTTGACACCTGAACAAAGACATATTATATTTGATAATTGAATTTTCTCGTAGGGGAACAAATGTTGGTTATCTGCAACGACACATGCATTTGGCAGTCTTCCTAATGCTAAATGGTAGTTTATTTGCACCTCAATCGTTCATTGTTCGTTTCATCGACTCTTCTATCTGCTAATTGCTTGCTCTTCTACTTTATTGTTAAGGTTCATTGATGTTACACAAAATGCTGAATGTATAGTAGACTCGGAATTTGGCTAGAAAATTTAAACCAAAAATATCCCTTTGGGGAGAAATGGTCCATTAATCAATGAGAGGCATCAGCAGTTATTCACATGTTGGAGTAGGTATACGACGTCTTAAATGAATTTTGAGAATGCGTCGTATATGCTCAATAGGGTGGAGCGCAAATTTATTTTTTCGAATTTCATTTTCGCGGGGTGCGGAATTGATGCATCTTTCATTTTCGAATGAAAAACTTAGATGACATTTTTTCGTATTTTCAGTCTGAAAAGGGCCCCACGATGATTGAAATTTTGGAATTTTGTAAAAAAAAATTTCTAAAAAAAAATCGTAGAGTCAACGATAATGTTTTATTCATTTATTTCAGCTATTAGGACTATAATAGGAAGAAAAAAAGAGAAAAATAGTCAATATAAAGTAAAAAAAAATATGCTTACGAATTGAAGAATAACATAAAAACTCATTGTGAACGATAGTCTTTCTTAGTATAAAATTTAGGCATAAAAAGGCATGATTTGAGCTTATTCTTAATGAATCCGCCTCACCTCCGTGACCCACAGAGGGCAGCACTTGCTTCTGCAACTAATTTGACACACCTTTCACAGGATTGTGTGTGACACGGAATTTTTCCGTGATGGCCTATGATGGCCTGAGATATCCTTTCGGTACTTAAATTATTCGTAAGTGGAGGTTCTGTCTTGGTTTTCCAATCTATCATATCGATGTAATCATCAGCATCCATATTTAAAGTAGGTACTTGGAAAATATGTAAGGCTCCTATGTATGATGTCTCTCTGATCTTCAATATTTTGCGGAGTGCAACTTCTCTGACGTACTGTCTGTTGTCGGCTAACATTCCTAGTATTAGATTCTCTGAATGTCCAAAGAATACATTTCTCTGTATGACTGGGACAATAACATTCTTCAAGTGGTTTGGCAAATAGCGCGACAGTTTTATCGTATCATATAAATGTTTGGCACCAAAAATACAAATTGGCCTAGTCTTGATCCTGAATCACATAGGAGCATAGAACGTTAAAATAAATGTGCTTAGTATAATTAGGTTTTCTGACGGAGTTTAGCTTGAGACATAGTATGTCTTTCAGACATAATATATTATAATCTCAATATCTGATTAACCATTGTCAACCATCTAGGGTGAACTAGTTTACCAGGATTTTTTTTTCACAAAATTTTCATCACAATGTCCACTATTGATATACTGACATATTTGTAGTAGATATAGTTAATCGGTGCTTAATTTCTGTGTCGATTTGGTAATATCGGGCAACGTACATTTAATTGCATGAAACGGAATACTTCACGGCTAGTAACTGCCTTGCCAATGGGACCTGTAAAACCTTTTGGTCCACTTCTAGTGCCATCTAGATGTTGAAAAAGATGATGCAATGTCAGTTCATTGGCGTGTAGTTGGCATATGAACCATTGGAGTGGAGGTGGAAACTTGATTTCCAATAAACGAATAACGCCACCTTTGTTTCCTTGGTTAACGACAATTCCATCACAACCAACAGCCATTATTTGATTTACATCGATAGGGTTTGAGGAAAGAAATGTCAGAATAGAGTTACAAAGTAGTCCTAGCTTTAGAACGAGCTTTTCGAACTCTATTTCTGTCTATAACCCGTGATAAATCGTGTTCAGTAATGAGACCAATGTCATGGAAAGCTGCAGAAATGATTGCTACTCCAGCACGATCTGAAACCCCATAACGATTTAATGTTCTGGCAACAACCGGAAATGTGACATAAGTCATTCTTAGTGAAGAAGTGGAAATATTCGATTGCGATTGGAAGTCCTCAATTTCACCGTTTTTGTTTAATGTGTCTGGCTGTTGAACATTCGGTCGTATTTTTGAAGTTGTAGGTAATCTAGAAGTACTAGGAATGGATTCCACCCCTATTTGCAAGACTATTTGTTCTTCACGTTGCTCTTGTTGGTGTAATATATGTAAATCCATCTCAATTTTTTTGGTCGCTTCACGATCTAAATCTAAACTATTAATCATTATTTTATGGTCAGTTCGTTGGTCGATTAAGAAATTTCGTTCTGGTATTGGAATCTTTCGGTTTCTAGGACAGTTGCAATCTCTGAACTCTAAACTTTTGCAAGTTGCAATATCAAACAATTTCTTGCTATCCTCACCAAACTTTAATAGCTTTTCTTTGTAACCGTCTTCGTCCTTCCTGCCTTAATAAGGTTTCAATAATGTTATATACTTATCGTGGAAAACTATAATAATTCTAGCCAATATTGTTTTGTGTTCTACTTACTTATAATTGAAATTGAGTGGGAGAGTGAAGGTTGACTCCTGTGACAGGTTATAACTCTTTGGTTGCAGCGATAGGTCGGAGGTTGGCGCGAAATTCAAAATAGATCAATTTAAGTAGCGCTGGGGCAGTTATTCTGATAAAAATAGAAATAAGTATTATTGAAGTTTTCGATTCATATCCTAGAAGCGAATTGATACCGCACCCCACGTAGGTAAAAATGCAAAATTTTTTTTTTCAAATTTCAAAATTTGAATCACGTTGGGGCAGATGTTAAGGCGGCGCCAGATATGCGGTATTTGGCAAATACCGAACAAATGCTTGCTATTTGCTTATTAGTGTGGATGGGTTGCTTGCTATTTGGCATTGACCAATTTTAGTGCGTGTCGAATATTTGTCGTGTTCCCGGACGTTGTCGGTCTTTTCAACACTTCAAAGTAAACAAATATTCGCCGTGGTGAATCTCGAACAAATCACCCGTGTTGAGCTGGCCCCCCCCACTTGCAAAAATTAAAAAACAAATAGCCCTGATTTATGAGCTATTTATGAGCTCTCATATTCCGCAAACTAAAAATTTTGAGCTCGTTCCACTGAGCAGGAATTTAATACCCTAGTGGGGGGGGGCTGAGTCAGCCCCCCCCCACTACTTAAAAATAGGAATATTGAATCGGTTTTTGCGGCAGAATTACGAGCTATTTATGAGCTCTTGAAATTATATAGTTTCGATTTTTGAGCTCATCCCCTTCACCCCCAAACAACCCTTTAATTGATTTAACTTAAGAGAAAGATGCTGAGAAAACTTAAAATATATCGTATTGCGAATATAATTCCTATAGCTTATATACTCTAAGAATAAACTATTAAATCAAGAGCATTTCGATTATTGAGCTACAACCCCTTCGCCAGAAAACCACCCTATCTTCCCGGCTTAAGAGAAAGTTGTATTTAAAATGCGTTAAACTAATTATTTGGCGACTACATATCATTTAATAATTTATAAGCTTCCAAATTACGCGCATTTAGATCAGTAAATTGCAATTTATTTTGTATAGTGCAGTCACTGAAGGTAAAAATCAACGATTACCTTCAATTTCGGTGAACCTTCATCGATTTTCACGAAAATTGGTCAGTGGTTAGAGGATACGTCAAGAAACAAAGGTGACATGGTACCACCTTGCGCCTTTACCCTGAGGGTGGATACCGCCCCTTCTCGGGGGTGAAAATTATTTTATAAAAAATAAATGCACAAATCAATAAAAGAACAAATTAAAAGCAAAATTTATTATATAAAGTTAATAAAATAAGTCAATACTTTTTAAGTTATTAAAGATCAAAGATTTTAATTATTTGTGAAAAAAATGCATGTTTTGAAAAGGTTTTTTGTAAATCACTGAAAAACTTTAAGTTTTTACAAAAAAGTTAATAGTAGTTTAATTCGTATAGCTTATATTCTAAGAATAAACTCTTAAATCACGCGTCTTTCGATTATAGAGCTACAACCCCTTCGCAAGAAAACGACGTCATATTCCCGGCTTAAGAGAGAGTTGTTCTTAAAATAATTTAAATTAATTATTTGGCGACTACATATCGTTTAATAATTTATGAGCTTGCAAAATATACGCATCTCAATTATTGAATTGCCATTTTCTTTCTATAGTGCAGTCACTGAAGGTAAAAATCAACTAGTACCTTCGATTTCGGTAAATCTCCATTCATTTTCACGAAAATTGGTGAGCGGATTTTGATACTATCAACTTTTTCTGCATCTTATTTTTCATAGGTATTTCTAAGTACTTTGACAAGTATTTAGTACCTAAGTGTTATAAAATGCATCTCTTTCCCGTTATTTAAGCTTGAACCCTTAGATTTTAACAGTCGCGGAAAAAAATATACATTTAATTACCAATAACTTACTTTAAATTAACATTAAAGGGTTTTTCAAGTAAGCAATTTATTATATTTTTCATTAGCTTCAATTTTAGTGATGAAAACTTTTTTGTAAAAACTTACAGTTTTTGAGTCATTTATGAAAAATCGCTCTAAAGCATGCATTTTCTTTCCAAAAATTAAAATATTTGATCTTTAATAACTCAAAAAGTATTGATTTATTTTAATCATATTATATAACAAATTTTGCTTACAATTTGTCCCTCTCTCGATTTGTGGGGTTATTTTTAATAAAGTAATTTTCACTCCCGAGAAGGGGTGACATATACCCCAGGCTAAAAGCCCAAGTTGTTATTGTCAATTCGTGAAAATAAATATAGATTTACCGAAATCGAAGGTACTAGTTGATTTTTACCTTCAGTGACTGCACTATAGAAAGAAAATGGCAATTCAATAATTGAGATGCGTATATTTTGCAAGCTCATAAATTATTAAACGATATGTAGTCGCCAAATAATTAATTTAAATTATTTTAAGAACAACTTTCTCTTAAGCCGGGAATATGGGGTCGTTTTCTTGCGAAGGGGTTGTAGCTCTATAATCGAAAGACGCGTGATTTAAGAGTTTATTCTTAGAATATAAGCTATACGAATTAAACTACTATTAACTTTTTTGTAAAAACTTAAAGTTTTTCAGTGATTTACAAAAAACCTTTTCAAAACATGCATTTTTTTCACAAATAATTAAAATCTTTGATCTTTAATAACTTAAAAAGTATTGACTTATTTTATTAACTTTATATAATAAATTTTGCTTTTAATTTGTTCTTTTATTGATTTGTGCATTTATTTTTTATAAAATAATTTTCACCCCCGAGAAGGGGCGGTATCCACCCTCAGGGTAAAGGCGCAAGGTGGTACCATGTCACCTTTGTTTCTTGACGTATCCTCTAACCACTGACCAATTTTCGTGAAAATCGATGAAGGTTCACCGAAATTGAAGGTAATCGTTGATTTTTACCTTCAGTGACTGCACTATACAAAATAAATTGCAATTTACTGATCTAAATGCGCGTAATTTGGAAGCTTATAAATTATTAAATGATATGTAGTCGCCAAATAATTAGTTTAACGCATTTTAAATACAACTTTCTCTTAAGCCGGGAAGATAGGGTGGTTTTCTGGCGAAGGGGTTGTAGCTCAATAATCGAAATGCTCTTGATTTAATAGTTTATTCTTAGAGTATATAAGCTATATGAATTATATCCGCAATACGATATATTTTAAGTTTTCTCAGCATCTTTCTCTTAAGTTAAATCAATTAAAGGGTTGTTTGGGGGTGAAGGGGATGAGCTCAAAAATCGAAACTATATAATTTCAAGAGCTCATAAATAGCTCGTAATTCTGCCGCAAAAACCGATTCAATATTCCTATTTTTAAGTAGTGGGGGGGGCTGACTCAGCCCCCCCCACTAGGGTATTAAATTCCTGCTCAGTGGAACGAGCTCAAAATTTTTAGTTTGCGGAATATGAGAGCTCATAAATAGCTCATAAATCAGGGCTATTTGTTTTTTAATTTTTGCAAGTGGGGGGGGGGCCAGCTCAACACGGGTGAACAAATCTCGAATATGTGGTGCAAGGTGCTTGCCGTTTAACGAACACTTTCATGAGCACTCAAATATTTGATGTTTAGCAAGCACTTGTTCACTATTTGTCAAATACCGCATATCTGGCGCCGCCTTTAGAGTCATAATATAAAAAAATGACAATTAACTTTTCCAATCCTTTCCCACAGTAGCGTCGATTCCACACCCCGCGTTTGTAAAAATTATGATTTCATTTTTCTCCATATAACAGCGCTCCACCCTAATGCTCAATATGACTAAGGTCTGGACTTTGAGAAGGCCACTCCATTTTTGGAAATCTATTATCTTTATGATACTGTGCTACAATCCTTGCTATGTGTGGTCTCGCATTATCTTGCATTAGCAGAGCACCATTGCCAATAAACCCAGCATCTCGCATCACATGATGTAGGATGTCCGTTATGTACATGTGTGCTGTTAATGCGCCTCTCTCTATCAAGACGAGATCCGTGTGTGCCTCAAAAAAGCACTATCCAGAATATTGCTAAGCCACTAAAAAAATCAACCGAGCGAAGGTAGCATAACATTTTCCAGCCTTTATAAATTGATATTCTACACTCATCTTTGACAAAAATTTTTACCAATCGTTTATTATTCAATTGATGTGTTCATGGGCAAATACAAGGCTTCGTTTTTTGTGAGCAGCAGTAAGTAATGGCCCGTTGCTGGATTGCCAGCTGTCAAACTCTGTTCTCTTAACCTTCGTCAAATAGTAGAAACACTGATTACTGGTCCTTGAGCTTTTGCTGAATATGCCTTTGGAGGATTCTAGTAGTTCTCGTTTGGTTTTGCAATGCAGCAATAGTGACAACGACTCTAACTGTTTATTCATTTTGGCACTCTTACCGGGTAGCTGTTGATGAGATCGGATTTCAAGATATCCCTTGGGCTTGCTCCATTTCCAGCAATGTAACAATCTGAACAGACGTTCGTTATTTTTCCATCGTTATTGAGCCTACACTAGCACGTCATCAATATAACTTGGGGAGATAGTATCATACTTTTTTTCGAAAGCGAAACTTTAGTAACAGTGACAATATTTTGACATTGTCTAAGATCAGTATTTTGAAAATTTACACTAGGCGCACTCAATGGAAGTAATAGAAAACAATTTTATTATTAGTAAATAAATATTTATAAAAATAAACCAAAATGGGTGAAAATTTTATGTTAACATAGGTATTTGCACGAAATAATAATAAAACAATAATAAATAATAAAGATAAAAAAGGGTTCAAGGCAGGTTTTGTTTATATTCGATTCAGAGTTGGACTACCATCTCCATATAGCAACTATTTCAGCATCCTTATGCATCATCAGTGAAGTTTATGCAGTCACAACTCTGAAGGGAATATAAACATTCTGCCTCTTTTAAGGCAAACCATCGCGATGCAATGAACCCACCTTTTGAGACGCAATCTAGCGACATCTCTCGTATTACGAGGAAAACAACGAAAAGCCCCAGATACAAGATACAAAGTTTACTACCTTTTAAACAATTAGAATAATTGAAATAAAAATATAATAAACAATATTTTAAATCTAAGACTTTTCGTTAATAAACTGCTTTCTGGCTGCATCCCATATCTCCGGATTTTACAATATATAATCACGTAGAGACGACGAAAATAGGAGAAAGCAAATAGAGGACACTTAGGCCACGCATTTACCTTCTCTTCGTCTAGGAAAAGGACCGAAAGACAGTTTCTAAATAATCAAAAACTGAGTAAAATGAAAAAGATAAAAAAGGGTTCAAGGCAGATTTTGTTTATATTCGATTCAGAGTTGGACTACCATCTCCATATAGCAACTATTTCAGCATCCTTATGCATCATCAGTGAAGTTTATGCAGTCACAACTCTGAAGGGAATATAAACATTCTGCCTCTTTTAAGGCAAACCATCGCGATGCAATGAACCCACCTTTTGAGACCCAATCTAGCGACATCTCTCGTATTACGAGGAAAACAACGAAAAGCCCCAGATACAAAGTTTACTACCTTTTAAACAATTAGAATAATTGAAATAAAAATATAATAAACAATATTTTAATAATAAATCATAATTTAATAATAAATAATAATTTCGTTGTGAAGCGAAACAAGAGCCGTATTATTTTATTTAGTTCATAGAGCGCCAAAAGCACTCTAACTAGTTTCAACCCTTTTTTTAAATATAACTTTAAATGAACTTTTCCCATTTTTCTAAACTATTGATAATATTTTTAGCATAAAAATCCTCCTAAAACTAAATATACTCGCATTAGAATTCGAAATATTTTTACGTAAATATACTTTATCTATAAATAAAACTCACAATTAACAATAATCTATTTTCTCAAATAGTCCAACAACTTAGTTCTAAGTTATCAAAAATATAATAAATTAATTATAAAATAAACACTACTTCCCTATGAATCATCATTAACGAATTCTTAAAATAATACACTACTGCACTGAACAGATATCGATACAGATAGCATAACAGATAGGAGAATTACACTTAGAAATTGGACGCAGGTTTGTCAAAATGACAGTGACTATTTCTCTATGTTGCCTAATCAGTTATTTGGTTATACTATGTTCGATTTCTTGCTAGAGATAAAAAATTTTGGTAGTTCCAATATGACACAAAATCTAGGCATGGGATAAAAAAGTTTATTTGAAGAAAGTGTATTTTTTTGTTCTTCTTAATGGCGGTACAGGCTCGACTTTTTAATATTGCATTTAGTTATAGAGTAATTTCCACATACTAAAATATTTCTCAAATGGGGCTCTGTACCGTCATTCTTTACTATATTCCGAATATGTGTGCCAAATATCTCGACAAAATATTCAAAATTAGAGCCGCAATCTTGGAACGCGTTTTTCGTTTTGATAACGCGCTACTGCAGCTTCTTAAGAAATACACCTCACGATAAGGAGGCCAGTGTAACACGAAGATATCTCAAATACTCTGTAGAATACTACAATAATTCACACCATAAATTTCGCGAAGCTTTGTTGATTCGTAAATAACGAGTTCTGAGAATTTATTTTTATTGTTTAATAGGTTTTACGAATTTAT
Source organism: Diabrotica virgifera virgifera (assembly GCF_917563875.1). NCBI lineage: Eukaryota > Metazoa > Arthropoda > Insecta > Coleoptera > Chrysomelidae > Diabrotica > Diabrotica virgifera. The sequence continues at coordinate 204,196,402 of NC_065449.1, read as the reverse complement.
TTATAGTCCAGGAACCGAGGCATTTCACCTCGCAATTTTTACAGAATGGATCGATTTGCTTGAAAATTTGAGAATAAGTAGTGGATATTCCAAGGATCAAAATATACAGGGTGTTTCATTAATAATTGTCCATGTAGTAACTGGAGAAACCTTAGCACAAAATACGAAGATTTAACCTAAAACACTTAAATAAAATGTGGTTCCTTACTGAGTTACAGGGTGTTTTATCTAAAAAATTAAAAACTATTTCTGCTCAGCATTTTAAAACTATTTGACATATCCTTTTCACACTTAGCAGGAAGTATAGGTACTGTACAAACTACTAAATTATGTTAAACAAACGTTTCTGTCTATTACCAGAGGCGTACGACGCACGGGGGAAAGTGAATGGTTGACCCTTTACAAATTCTATGCCACTGGCGGAATTGCTATTTTAGTTCAATTTTTGGATTCTCCAATACTTTCTATGAAAATAATATACTCTTGATTCGTAACGATAAAGTCATTAGTTTTCGAGATCTTTGAAGTTAAAAATGAAACGACACGGTTATTTTGATTAATGTATTGTGTCGCTTCATTTTTAATTTCAAATATCTCGAAAACTAATCATTTTATCGTTACGAATGAAGAGTATATTATTTACATAAAAAGTATTGAAAAATCAAAAAATTACACTAAAATAGCAATTTCGTCAGTGGCGTAGAATTTGGGAAGGGTCAACCAGCCACTATCCCCTGTCGTACGCCTCTGGTAGTAGCTAGAACCGTTTATTTATCTTAATTTAATAGGGTGTACAGTAACTACACTTTCTGCCAAGTATGATAAGGATAAGCCAAATAGTTTAAAAGTACTGGGTACAAATAATTTTTAAATTTTAATCATATGAATCACATCATAAATTAATCAAAATAACTGTGCCGTTTCATATTTAACTTCAAATATCTCGAAAAGTAATGACTTTATCGTTAACAATAAGGAGTATATTATTTACGTAGAAAGTATTGAAAAATCTAAAAATGGCACTAAAATAGTAATTCCACCAGTGGCGTAGAATTTGAGAAGGGTCAACCATTCACTACCCCCTGTCGTACGCTTCTGGTAGTAGCTAGATACGTTTGTTTATCATAATTTAGTAGGGTGTATACTAGTCTCACTTTGTGCCAAGTATGAAAACGATACGTCGAATAGTTTTAAAATTCTGAGCAAAAATAGTTTTTAAATTTTTAGATAAAACACCCTGTAACTCAGTAAGGAGCCACATTTTATTTAAGTATTTTAGGTTAAATCTTCGTATTTTGTGCTAAGGTTTCTCCAGTTACTATATGGACAATTATAAGATTATAAGACAATTATAAAATATAACACCCTGTATAAGATTCCGAAAGGCATCTCGGGGTGAAATTTTTTTATTATATTTTGACCGCAAAAGTTGATAAAAACATTCATTCTAAGCAAAAACTGTTCTATACATTTTTTTGATAAAATTAATAGTTTTCAATTTATTCGTTATCGAAAATGTTAGTCTTGTATAGAAAAAATCAATGTTTTTCGATATTACGATTCACTCAAATTTTGCCTTAGAAATTTTTTTTTCAAACCAAGTTCTTGGGAATTAAATAGCCTACAATTTTATATCAAAACATTTTTTCGTATCTCTGACGCTAAGCTTTCTATTCCGAAGAAAATGGCATTTTTTACCAAACTACAAAAATTCGATATACGCTTTTAACTCCAGTTTCATAAAAACTAATCATTCTAAGCCAGTCAAACTTCTAGAACCTATTTATAATACATAAATAAATAAGAATGAATAAGGCCAATGACCAAAAACACCGCTAACTTACATTATTATGCTTCCAATTGGATTTCTCCTTTTTTTTTCAAAAAAATATAATGATTTTTTAACCGTAACTTTTTTATTTTTATCTTAGAAAGTTTGATAAAAATATAATTTTGTAGGTTTTTGCAAGGTCTATAAGCCTATTTATATTAAATCTTTTTAAAATCCTCAGTCGCAAAAAGAGGTGATTTGAAAGGGTTGGTAAAGGTGGTTTTTTCATGTTATTACAAGTTTTAATTGTCAATAGCTCACTCAATTTTTGCCGTAGAAAAAATGTGGTGTAAATCAGGTTCTTGGGAATAAAATAAGCTACAATTTCATATTTAAACATTGTTTTTTGTATTACTGATGTTAATTTTGCTATTCTGAAGAAGAGGCCATTTTTTCCAAACTACAAAAATTCGTTATTCGCTTTTAACTCCAGTTTTTTAAAAACTATTCATTCTAAACCGTTCAAACTTCTAGAACCTATTAATAATACATAAGTAAAAAAGACCAAATAAGGTTAATGACTAATTTTAATGGGGTGGTGATTAGAGGCTTGCTTGCGATCACGTTTTCGCTGAAAAAGAATGGGAACTGACCTTCTTTTCATTACGTCACTTAATTTTTGAGCTAGAGACTTTTTTTATTTCTGGTGATAGATATTTTTGTGCTTTAAATTAGTTTGAACAAGTTTTCCTCGAAAAAATGCATAGTTTTCCCGTCTTTTGACTTTGGAACTACAATATTTAGCATTTAACGAAGAAGAGCCAACATATAATAAAGTATAGCTCGATTACTATTGGTCCTAAAGACACATTTTTGTTAAGTAAAGTTGTTTTGATAAAACGAACACTTTTGGAGTTATTAGCAGAAAGCTTATTAAAAACATTGATTTTTTCGATATAAAACTAACACTTTCGATAGCGAAAAAATTGAAAATTATTAATTTTATCAAAAAAATGTATAAAACATTTTTTTACTTGATAATGAACGTTTTTACCAACTTTTGCGATTAAAGTATAACAAAAAATTTACACCCCCGAGATGGGGTGGCAACCACCCCCATGGTAAAAGCGTCTTTCGGCATCATATAGATTTTGATCCTTGGACTATCTACTAGTTACTTACTCTCAAATTTTCAAGCAAATCGATCCATTCTATAAAAATTGCGAGGTTTTGTCCTATTTTAAGCTTCATGACTTGGACTATTATTCTCTTTACAGTTTTCAGTGTAGCCTCTTAGTAGATGTGATAATTCATTTAATAACATAAAAGAAATTCAAAGTTATTATAGTAATTTAAAATATTAAATTTCCTAATTTTTTTAGTAAACGTTTCTATTTTTAAATTAAAGTGCCACATTAATTTACTTATTTTCTACCTAATTACAATTAGTGTAAGAGTTAAACGTTTCGCTGCCATCTCAATGAGCCTTAATAAACTAAAAAGATGATGAACGCTCTCTGCTCTCCGGAGAGATGCACTCGCCTTCTTCTTTTTATCTAAAACTGGGGTGCACGTGAAAGGTCCACATTTATTTTTTATAACTGAACGTAACTGCACTTTCCGAAGTAGAGAAGGTGGTTATTTTACCGCTTCTCTGGCTTCTTCATTCGTTAACCAAGCAAGACCTAGTTTTACTTCTCATTCGCGTATATGACGATTTATTACTTGAAATTGTAAAGTGGGCGAACGGTAGCAGCTGCAACTCGTTCTAAAAAAAACACGATAAAACATCCTAAATATTTTTCTCTTGAAACGGGATGCAAAACTAAATGGCGCCGTACCGTTAAAAATACAAAATCGAGCTTATAGACCAAGAGGCAGCGCTGAAAAATCTCTTTGAATTTAGTAAAGCTAGATTTTTCATAGTTGATTACTGTGAGTGTGTAGAGAAACATACTGCGGTCGGTCAAGCGAAACGTAGAACAGGGGTTACTGAGAGGGTATCAAAGTTGCTTTCCTACGAAGGTAATTAAATCCATTTACTAAGGCTGAAAATCAGTACACACATTCTAAATTAAATATAAATAAAAGTTATTATAGTCGGTCAGCTGTGTGACGGGACAGAGCCGGTCGGTCGGCCCCAATAGTCGATTGAGGAAATGAAGCATTTTGGCTCGCAATTTTTTCGTGCAGCATGGATTTACTTGAAATTTTCACAGAAGGTAGGGAATAGTCCAAGGATCATTTTCTATATCATGCCGCTATCATACGCTAAAACCTTGGAGGTGGTTGCACCCCATCTCGGCGGTGGGAATTTTTTATTACATTTTAACCATGTAATTCGATGGAAAAATAAATTCTAAGAAAACAATGTTTTATACATTTTCTTCGTAAAACTATTATTTTTTGAGTTATTCGCGCTTGAAAAAAACAGTTTTTCGACGAAAAAATCGACTTTTTTGAGAATACCTCGAAAAATATTCTATATATTTTTGGAGATAAAAAGTTTCTTCAAAAATGATTTTGTAGGATTTTTAAAGAGCTGTAAGACTGTGTAAATTGAAATCCATAAGAACCCTTAGTTATTGAGGCGAGTTTAAAGGGCTCGAATAAGGGGGTGTTTGCTGGTAAATAGAGGTTTTAAATAGCTATATCTGGCTAACTATTCACTGTAATGAAAATCTATGCACAGGATAATTTAAGTCATTAAAAAAGCTACAGTTTAGTAGTTTATAATTTTTTTCATATCTTCAGTATTTTCGGAGATATTTTGAAGTAAAAGGTAAAAAATCAATTTTTCTTTAAACTCAAATTTTTCCAAAATTAGGCATTTTAAATAGGTCAAACTCCTCGAGTGTATTGATAATATAAATATAAAAGGAACTACAGAAAGGTGAAGACCAATTTTGAATTAGGAAGGTAGTTAGGGGGTTGTTTTCACTGATTTTTTCGTAGAGAAAAGCAGGTACAGACATTTTTTTGATTATAAGACATTTTTATTATTTTTTTTGAAAGGTCTAATTGTACACTTGAAAACAGATTATTTAAGTTTTCCTCGAAAAATGCAAATTTTTCCCATTATTTGGCTTTGAATATTTCAAATTATGCATTTGACGAAAAAAGCTAACCTTTAACATGCCGTATCTCGGTTTGTATTGGTCTTAAAGATATTATTGGAAAAGAATTTGGTTTGCGATACTAAAAGATACAATTTTGATATCTACAGTTTTTTTGATTAAATGCATATTTTTCGAGGTATTCTCAAAAAACCCTCTAAAAAAGTAGACTTTTTCGTCGAAAAACTGTTATTTTCAAGCGTGAATAACTCGAAAAATATTAGTTTTAGGAAGAAAATGTAAAAAACATTTTTTTCTTAGAATCACGTTTTCCATCGAATTACATGGTTAAAATGTAATAAAAAATTCCCACCCCCCGAGATGGGGTGGCAACCACCCCAAGGTTTTAGCGTATGATATGGCAAGATATAGAAAATGATCCTTGGACTATTCCCTACTTTCTGTGAAAATTTCAAGTAAATCCATGCTGGACGAAAAAATTGCGAGCCAAAATGCTTCGTTTCCTAAATCGACTATTGGGGCCGACCGACCGGCTCTGTCCCGTCATACAGCTGACCGACTATAATAACTTTTATTTATATTTAATTTAGAATGTGTGCACTGATTTTCAGCCTTAGTAAATGGATTTAATTACCTTCGTAGGAAAGCAACTTTGATACCCTCTCAGTAACCCCTGTTCTACGTTACGCTTGACCGACCGCAGTATGTTTCTCTACACACTCACAGTAACCAACTGTGAAAAATCTAGCTTTAGTAAATTCAAAGAGATTTTTCAGCGCTGCCTCTCCGTCTATTAAGCAATACGTTCACGAACAATTACGGGTAAATGTGCAGCATTAAATGTTTTATTGCATTTTTTTTTCAGTTTTACGGCCCATGAGTCAACGGTTTTTAGAAAGTTTTTCCCAATGCAAATAGTGAAAGTTGATGTTTTTCTATCAAATATAAGAAGTTACAATATGAAATTAGAACAAGACCTACTCATACAAAGACAATAAAAATGCAAACGAAACGAATAATAATTAACGGAAGTCCGAAAGGAGAAGGGCTTGCTACGGTTGGGTGCAATCTGTCTTCCTTTAACCGGCTGCAATTTGAAGTAGGGCGGTAAAAACATCGTCCTATTGAAGACTCTTGACACAAGTCTGTTACTCGTTGCAGGACTGTATCTGGAGCGGCACTGTGCAACCAGTCCCTCATACCGGACCTGAAGACGTCGCTCGAATGTGGGCACCGGCGACTGGATTATGGGCGAACAACTGCCCTTATTATGGCTTGGAAGACAATGTGACATTTACTCTGTTGGAATGTGTATAAAATGAAGTATGGAAAGGCAAGAATTAGAGAGAACTAATGGGGTTCGTTTTAAGTCTGTGAGAAATATGATTGAGAGGATGACTGTAGACGAAAGTATATGTATAGTCACAGTGTGGCGACAAAGTCTAGATGAGTATCGGGTGGCGTTGATGCATCTCGTGAGGGAGCACGACCTACACTCGCGGATCACAGTGGGATTGATAGGACGAAGGGTTTTAGTGGGTAGGCTCTCACCCCGCCGGGTAGCGATTTTACAAAACATACCCGCTCTCAGCAAAGCTCCGCCTTCTACGAATTTGCCATCCAGAACGGTACGAATCCTACCCGCTATCAACACATCTTTCTTAATATACCCGATTCCAGCACACTTGGTGCCATTTGAACCTTTTAACAAATTATTATGCAGTAATCCTGAGTGTGGTCGTCAGTTTGTTGGTGGTCATCGTTTCACCTAAATACATTGAATGAAAAGTGTATTTCGATGTTCTTTTGAATAAGATATTTGAATTTAAAAGTTACACTCAATGTTCTCTTTTTTACCCTTGTAACTTATTAAAATAAACATTATAGAAGTTTTCAGGGACTTTCGGCCCTCTGTAATAATCTAATATTTTATTCAGCGTTTAAATTTTTCAAAAATACTAATTAGTTTTCTCAGGATTCGAGAAAAATGAATGCATTTAAAGAGCATTGCAAGTAAATTTAGTAAAATGTGTTGATACAAGTTAGGGATACTTTTACTTACAGTTCTGAATGACATATGCGTAGTAGGCGGAGCTTGTGCTGAGAGCGGGTATGTTTTGTAAAATCGCCGCCGGGTATTGCACTGAGTGTGCCACATGTGACGGCCATCTCAGCGACGGATAATAATCCCACATAACCAGGAACTAGACCTGGTAAAACGAAAATTTCTCACCCCCATCTTAAAATACAAATCAAAAATAAAATTTCTCTAAACCTACTAGTAAATGGTACAAATCTAAAGCTGGCGAGTGAACTATCTTGGGTTAATACTAGATTCAACTTAATTAAAGTAGTGACGTCTGTCACGTAGTGACATCTACAACTGCTGCCTGCAGTTGCCGTCTGCCGCCTGCAGTCGATGTCGGAATCGTACCTTTACTCTCCGAGAGCCCTAAGACCTTATCATGTTAGAGGGTCGTTTCACGTTGATTCATGATCACTTACTAGATTTTATAGATTTGATTTTTTAAGCCTTTATTTTCAGTTATTTATCCTTTCTTATGACGGGGCCGCAGTGTAATAATATAATAGTATACCGGGTGTCCACTTATATTTTCCCCCATTTTAACTGCCTATAACTTCTAAACGGCTCAAGATAGAAATATGCGGTTTTCACTGAAATGTTTTATTTTAGTAAAAGTTTTATCTGAATGGATTTAATTTTTTTATATCGCTTTTAAATACCTAAAAAATGGAGGATTTTTGAAAAAAACATTGTTGATTTTTTTTTAATGGAACACCCAGTATATTTTTTTGTAAATTGAAAGAAAGGTCTTTCACCTATCCAGCGATATAAATGACTGAGCAATTCATTCTTAAAATGAGAGATGCAATGTGGAAATCACATAACATGTACTCGTAATGTCAATTTGGTTAGTTATATTAATGAATAGTCCAGGAAACGAAGCTTTTCACCTCGCAATTTTTACAGAATGGATCAATTTGCTTGAAAATTTGAGAATAAGTAGTGGATAGTCCAAGGATCAAAATCTATATAATGCCGAAAGGCGCTTTTACCATGGGGGTGGTTGCCACCCCATTTCGGGGGTGGAAATTTTTTATTATATTTTGACCACAAAAGTTGGTAAAAACATTCATTATAAGCAAAAGACATTCTATACATTTTTTTGATAAAATTAATAGTTTTCGACTTATTCGCTATCGAAAGTGTCGTTTTATATCGAAAATATCAATGTTTTTAATTATTTTTCTGCTAATAACTCCAAAAGTTTTCGTTGTATCAAAACAACTTTATTTAACAAAAATGTGCCTTTTGAAAAAGTAAACAAAACCGTTTTTTTTAATTTTTTTTAAGGCCAATAGTAATCGAGCTATAGTTTATTATACGTTAGCTCTTCTTCGTCAAATGCTAAATGTTGTAGATTCAAAGTCAAAAGACGGGAAAACTATGCATTTTTCGAGGATAACTTGTTCAAACTAATTGAAAGTATTTAAAAATCTCTATCTCTAGAAATAAAACAAATGTCTCTAGCTCAAAAATTAAGTGACTTATAATGAAAAGAATGTCAGTCCCTATTTTTTCAGCGAAAAAGTGATCGGAAGCAACTCCCTAATCACCCCCCTAATTAAAATTCGTCATTGACCTTATTTGGCCTTCTTTATTTATGTATTATTAATAGGCTCTAGAAGTTTGACCGGCTTACAATGATTAGTTTAAAAAAAAAAATGGAGTTAAAAGCGAATAACGAATTTTTGTAGTTTGGAAAAAAATGGCTTTTTCTTCAGAACAGAAAAATTAGAATCAGAGATACAAAAAAATGTTTAAATTTGAAATTGCAGCTTATTTAATTCCCAAGAAGATGGTTTGCAAAAATTTTTTTTACGGCAAAAATTGACTGAGCTATTGACAATTAAAACTTGTAACAACATGCAAAAACCACCTTTACAAACCCTTTCAAAGTCACCTCTTTTTGTGACTGAGGATTTTAGAAAGATTTAATATCAATAGGCTTCAAGACCATGCAAAAACCTACAAAATTATTTTTTACCAAACTTTCTAAGACAAAAAATAAAAAAGTGACGGTTAAAAAATCAATATATTTTTTTGGAAAAAAAAAAGAAATCCAATTTGAAGCATAATAATGTCAGTTAGCGGTGTTTTCAGGTATTGGCCTTATTTATCCTTCTTTGTTTATGTATTATTAATAGATTATAGAAGTTTGACTGGCTTAGAATGATTAGTTTTTATAAAACTGGAGTTAAAAGTGAATAACGAATTTTTGTAATATGGTAAAAAATGCCATTTTCTTCAGAATAGAATAATTAGCATCAGAGATACGAAAAAATGTTTAAATATGAAATTGTAGGGTATTTAATTTACAAGAAGCTGATTTGAAAAATTTTTTTCTACGGCAAAAATTGAGTGAATTGTAAATGATTATATCGAAAAACATTGATTTTTTCGATATAAAACTAACACTTTCGATAGCGAATAAATCGAAAACTATTAATTTTATCAAAAAAATGTATAGTACATTATTTGCTTAGAATGAACGTTTTATGAACTTTTGTAGTCAAAATATAATATAAAATTTCCACTCTCGAGATGGGGTGGCAACCACCCCCATGGTACAAGCGCCTTTCGGCATCATATAGATTTTGATATTTGGACTATCCACTACTTATTCTCAAATTTTCAAGCAAATCGATTCATTCTGTAAAAATTGCGAGGTTTTGTCCTATATTAAGCTTCATTACTTGGACTATATAATCATTATAGACCAGTAAGGATCTGCGAAAAAACGTCTATTTTTGGATGTGAGAGGTGGCATTCGGATTTTTGCAGATAAAGTTAGGTGACACCTTCAGTAATAATAATTGACTTATGCTCCTTCTCAAATATGCCCGGAACATTAATAAAAAAATTAAAACATTTAAAAATTTCGAAAAACATCGATTTTTTTCTGCTTTCTTTGCTTATAACTTTAAAACGATTCGTTTTGGAACAAAGTCGTAAAGGAATAAAATAAAGATAATTGAATTTTGTATGATATACGACTGGTAAAAAATGTCTTAAGGTATTACCTTTTCTGCAATATAGCAATAAATACAAAATAAGGGGGTAAAATAAGTCTTTTGTTATTCAATATTTTTTAACCACTTTGGTGGCACTTAGAACCTTAGTAATTCGCTTAGGAAATTCTTTGTAACATACTTAAATTGTGTAACAAATTTCATTCAAATCGACCTAATAAATTTTGAATAATAAATTTGCAATCTAAATGTTTTTAAAGAAGTTCAAATTTTTTAAAATCTTTTTGAACAAAAAGTAGACCATTTCGAAGTTGGCTAATTTTTTTACATATAAAGAGGTGCTCTAGCTATCTAATACACTTTACAGAATTAAAATCGGATTATTTAAGGGGCCTCAGCAATGTTTTAAATTTTTAAACAAAATTTTTTGGCTTATAAACAAATAGCGTTTTTTAATAATAAAAAAATTAATTTTTAGCAATGCAAATATTAAAACCAGTATAATTTGACTTAAACTTTCAAATGCTGTCAGCAGAATTGCTATTTTATTTTTTAATCAAACATTATTCGCGTTCAAAAATTGCAATTTATCGATTTTTTTAAAGTTCCATCGCGTTTATCTCGAAAACTATGCATCCTACGAAAAAACTTGTAAGAACATTTTTTGCTTAGAATTACCCAAGAAATACAAAAAAAAAAGGTTTTATTTTGAGAAAAATCGATGTTATGTAATTCCTCAAGTTCTTTGTTTATAACAATCTTATCGACATTCGGATCAACTGTTACCCAAAAAATTCGTGTTATACGGATCAAAATACATAAAAAAACTTGGGTTAGTCCATCTAAATAAAGGAGCCCGTAGCACCCCCTTCTGGCCACAGCACTAATTTGTTTATAAGTAAAACAATTGTTTATAAATTTAAAACATTGCTGAGGCTGCTTAAATAATCCGATTTTAATTCTGTTAAGTGCATTAGATAGGTGGAGCACTCATTTATATGTAAAAAAATTGACAAATCTTTGTATGTTCTAGTTTTTGTTGTGCAAGATTTTAAAAAATTTTAATTTTTTAAAAAAAGTTTAGATTGCAAAATTATTGTGCAAAATCTAGTAAGTTAATTTTAATGAAATTTGGTGTACGGTTTTAGCACACTACAAAAATTTTCTAAGCGAATTAGGAAGGTTCCAAGTGTAACCTAAGTGAAGGAAAATCATTGAATAAGGACAGGCTTGTTTTGCCCCCTTATTTTATATTTATTGCTATTTTGAAGCAAGAGTGCTAAATTAAGACATTTTTAACCAATCGCATCTGATAGAAAATTTAATTATCTTTGTTTTAATTTTATACGACTTTGTTCTAAAATGAATAGTTTTTAAGTTATAAGCAAAAAAAGTAGAGAAAAAACGAAATTTTTTGAAATTTTTAAATATTTTATTTTTTTTATTAATGTTCCTGGCATATTTGAGAAGGAGCATAATTCAATTATTATTAACGAAGTTATCACCTAACTTTATCCGCAAAAATCTGAATGCCACCTCTCACATCCACCTAAAAACAGATCCTTACTGGTCTATTGTTATTTAGTTATGTGACATCCACGTTGCACATCTCATTTTAAAAATTAATTACTCAGTCATTTGACAACCGATTTTAAAAAAAGGATAGGCGAAGGACCGTTCTTTCAATTTACAAAAAAATATACTAGGTGTTTCATTAAAAAAAGTCAACAATGTTTTTTAAAAAATCCGCCATTTTTTTCGTAATTGAAAGCGATATAAAAAATTCAATATATTCAAACAAAATTTTTACTAAAACAAAACATTTCAGCGAAAACCGCATATTTCTGCCTGGAGCCGTTTAGAAGTTATTAGGCAGTTAAAATGGGGGAAAATATAAGTGGACACCTGGTATAATAAAGGATATATATAAATTGGCTTTTTCTATTACTAGCAATAACTCAATATTCTGTTGATTTGTCGCGCTACTTTTTCATTCTTTATCTTCATTTTCTTTTAATTTTATTTTTTTTTCTATAAGGTTTTTGTGTAACCACTGCTATTTTTTATGTTTGCTCACAGATTTCGGAGTTTTGATCCTTTTTTTTATTTTTTGCAAATTTCTATATACCTACCTACACAAATATTTGAGAGTGATTTTAATGACTCGAGAGGTCTTCAAAAACTTTTTTTAGGAGTATGGTTTTTATATTGAAAGAACTAGAAGGTATAATTCTCAAATACGAATATTATAACAAAAGTCCCAAAATTTTTTAGTATTCTCTAGCTTCCTTATTATCTTAAAATGAGGCCCATGCATTAATAAATAGCGGTAAAGAAAATGATTACACACTATTCATCATCACAATCGCTAATAAACTTTCTCTTAACTCAATATAATCAATTAAAGACACTAAAAGCAATTTCGCTTTACTGCTAAAAATAATTTCCTCATACATCACAGAAACGTACACTTTGTGACTCATGCGATGAAGTCAAATCTTTTAAGAGTTGTTTTATGTTACGCTTAGTTGAATCACCTGAACGCACCCCGTTATAAAAGCAGATTTATTAATAAACTAGCAAGGATAATAAAAATTATGTATCGATATAAAATGATTTGTTAAGTCTGAAATTTAGCATTTATAGGACAGTATCCTTATGCACACAGGATGCGTTTGAACAGAGAAAGGATACCCCAATTACATAAACATAGAACGAAGAGTGTGTCAGGGGTGCATTTTGTCCCCCCTATTATTTAATATATATGCCTAAGGCCTTGTTCAGATAGGGCGGTTTGCCAATGTTTGACGCCGCGGTTTATCTGGAAACAAATGGAATCTATATCCAACTTTTCCGTCGTCAAATCGCGGCGGTTGTAAGTTAGTACTAGGGGAGGAATGACACCGCCAGTCAATCGCTCTCATGTGTACGATGCAGACGTCGGCTAACCGCGGCGTCAACCGCTGGCATACCGCTTACATGAAAACAAGCCCTTAGGCTTACAATACCGGGATCCCGAATACCGGAATCCCGGACGATTTTTGTACGGTATTTATGTAAAAATACCGGTATTTTGGTATTACATTGCTTGATAAAAATTGAATTTATGCACAATTTAAATCTAATTTAAAATAATATTAATTAATTACAAGAATCTTTTTTTTGAAGATAAACAAACAATCTCGTTGTAAGTATTAAAAACTGCAATGCCACATTTCGCAAGAAAAAATAACCCGATGAAATTTTGGAAAAGATACAAATCCACTTTCCCTGAACTCTATTATTTGGCTATTCACTCACCAAGAAAGCGTAACGCGGAAACAGTCGATCGGTGGTCTATCTATCTGTTTTAACCAAGTGATCCCGCGCATGTGACAGACAAAGATGGCTAGACCACTCAATTCTATGTCGGCGTTACACCTCGATGCATTGAGTGGCATATGACTAGCCCGGTCTATCCTTAACATGTGTCTGGTCTCCCCTCCTATTTACAATCACGTGACACGGTGTCAGATTTTGTAAGGACGTTTTAACATTGAGTCTTATGGGATTATTTTGTTAAACTTGAATATTTTATTTTGTAGTGATAATAACCGAATACAATTTTTAGAATTCATTAGTTATTAATTTATAGTGTAATTTATAGTGCAAGAAAAATATTTTCTTTTTCGTTAATAAAGATTTCTTGACATAGACTGCGATAGTGAGGTTATGTACCTATACATAATCAAACTGATAATCAATATTGGAAAGTGAAGATTTTATATCAGATTAAGTGCGTTTTTATTTTCTGTTTATATTAATACATAATATCACTAGCGTGACACGGCATTTTTTTTAAATGTTCCATTTAAACATACACAAAGCGTCTGTATCAAAAAACCGCCACCATGAGCAGGTCGGTCGATTTTGCTATGACACTTTGTTAACGCTCGGAGCGAATAAGATATTTGTCGATACCTGCCACATCAGTACCTTCCGAAAGAGTATTTTCAAAGTCTGGGCAGTTAACAAACCTAAAAAGAAATAGTTTATCACCCAAAAATTTGGATCAAGTTTTATTTTTACACAGCTTGTTTCAGGATTTCATATAATATTATTTGTTAATATAGCAAGTCAATATAACAACTGAGTTAAGTAAAAATATAACTAGTAAATTTTTTATTAATAATATCGGTTTTAATACCTGTATCCCGATATTTCAAATACCAAATACCGGTATTCAGATTTTAGTTCGGTATTGTAAGCCCTATATATGCCGAACATATAATCAGAGCTTCTCTTGAGGATCGCCATGAAGGTGCCAGAGTCAATGGAATCATCATTAACAATGTAAGATATGCCGATGACACCGTAGTAGTATTAGCAGAAACAGAAGACCAGCTAATAATATTGATGAACATATATTATCAGAAGTCAAAGCTGGGCTTGGACATTAACTTTTCAAAAACCGAAATTGTGGCATCTAAAATGGTATCTTTTAACACATTGGGTACTATTAGACCTGGATCCCGCGTACCAAAAAAAAGTTGATTAATAGCAAGCTGAAAATTTGTTACTAGCGTAACGGTGTCTAGTCGGACAAACTTTGATGTACGGGAACACTGGAACAGGGGAAGTTTTATTGTGGAACAGTTTAAAAATTTGGAAAGTCAGATTACGAAAACGTCCCATGTATTTTGTCGGACAGAACATCCAATTGATTTGTGACCCTTTCATTAAACTCTCATGCAAAAATCAGATTGCTATTGCTAACCAACATGGGTCCTGTCATTTCAAATGTTCTTCGTGTTTCACTCATTAAAATGCCCAGTTGGTGATAAACACTAGTCTGATTTTTGCATGAGAGTTTAATAAAATGGTAACATATCAATTGGAAGTTCTGTCTTTCGTAGTCTGACGTTCCAAATTTTTAACCTGTTCCACAATTAAAACTTCTCCTGTTCCAGTGTTCCCATACATCAAATTTTGTCAGACTAGACACAGTTAAGCTATTTACAAATTTTCAGCTTGCCATTAATCAACTTTTTTTGGTACGCGGGATCCAAGTCTATATATTCGAAGTGGAAATCGAAACGTCAAGATATTTTCAACTAAAATTGTGGTTAAACCCAATTTAAGATGGTAAAATTTTAGTTTCAATATTTAAGTACGTAATGATATTTACATATTTTCCACAATTACGTCAAAATTTCCGCGTAGCACGACAGTGTAAGTCGAGGAAGACGAGCCCACAAGAACAAGAGAAAGTAATAGTTGTAGGTACTTAGTTTCGTAAATGTAAAGTAAAACGTATATAATGAGGTCTTCCATCCATCTGCAGAGGATTTATGAGAAAACATCCACCGTCACATACGATTCCTGGTTCTTTGTACTTTTGCTGCTTCTACATCGGATTGCGTTGTGTGCTATTGCGCAAATATATTACATGTACGTTGCATAGTCAATGGCGTAGTCAAGAAATTATTATGAAAATAAATAAATATCTAACAGTAAAACAATGAAAACTTTTGTTTTCAGTACTTCCACAAAATAGTGATGTTGATTATAGTTACTTTCGAGTATTCGTTACAAATTGTTACTTTTGTATAACCCTCGTAAGACGGTGCGGGATGCAGCTGCACCCCAGACCTCGTTTTTCTCACCTATCTTTTTTAATAATTTTTTTTGATTTCTGTCCATTTTTTATTCGCATTAAATTCAATTCTAAACGCATTCCGCCCATTACAGCGTTTAAAACACTTTGCGTTTACGTGCGTTTTTGGAAAAATGACTGTAGGGTGCAAATTATGAAAATTTCATATTAGTGTAGGAAACAGAGGTTGAACCTTGCAAAATAGACACAAGTCCGGTTTTATTTTTTTTCTGGCATATCAAGGGGTGCTTATTATAAGATTAACTTTTTCTGAAAAAATTTCGCCCCGGAACCCCTTTTTCCACCCCTTTAAATGGGGTAATTTGTGGTTTTTGCGGAACGTAGCCCTTCCTGTACCTTTTACAAAAAAATTCTTTTATAGAAATATGAAGAGGACTATATTTTCTACGATTTATTTCCCGACAGCATCTGTCTATCATCCACCGTTTAGCAAGGGTGGCGCCCCAAAGTTGACAAGTTTAAAAAAAAAGGGTTTTTAAAAAAAATATTTTTCCCTAACTGTAACGGAAATTAAAAAGAAATTCTGCGGAAATTATTCACAAATAGATGATTGATTTTTTGGTATAGGTTTCACTTAAGGGTAATTGCCCTTTTTTTAATTACAGAGTGTTACATTTTAAAAAACCCCTTTTTATACCATCTGAACCGTTTATGCTAGAGTAAAAAAACTTTCAGCGATTACCCATGTACTGGCGTTATTTACAAATTTGTATAATGCACCCCCATTTTTTTCCCCGGAACCACCCCAAAAAAAAGAACTAATAAATAAAAGTGATTTTCTTGGAATCCTTCACAAACAATGCCCTTTATTAATATGCTTCATATATCATTTTGTGCACGTTATTATTACCCATGCATGGACACCAAAAGCGATTTCCTAGTGCAACCCCTGTAGCAAAAAAAAAAAAAAATAAAATGGGGGGTTGAAATTCTTTTCTGTTTTTTGCTTTTTGATCCATATGGGCATATGCTTCATCAATAGTGCTATTCAAAAATATATACGGTTATTGCAACATCCCTGCGGAAAGCACCCGTATCCTTGAAAATATACTGCAGAAACTACCCCTATACCTTGGCGAGCATGTTTTTACGATTTTCTCATTACCTATTCATTTTTTTAAACAAACCTTATACAAGGTTAAAGACCACTATTTACTCTAAAAATTAGGTCCTATTCATTTTTTTCGTTTAAGCAACTGTTACGGCACAGTGGCGCCGTAAACCTCATATATGCTTTGGTGGGCTCCAGTTTTTGTTTTTTTTTCGTCATCTGTTCGTTTTATTGATAAAGTACTTATGTAAAACAAAACAACACAGTGTAACCTACAAATTATGACCTATGCACATTTTACATTCTTTGCTCCCCAAAGCCACAGTGGTGGCCCAAAATAAATTTTTTCATATATTCGCCCCTACACGTATTTTATTGCGTTAATGCTACCTTAATAGCACAATATTCACCCCTAAGTGGTCGCTAAGCAGTGGCGGATCCACGGAGAGGTGATGGGGGCGATCACCCACACCCCTCTCAAACCAAGTGATATTATATTTGAAGATTATAAAAATATTCATTTATTTTTATAGAAATACTTATATTAATATTACTTTTATAAGAATGACTTTTTATACTTTAGCGACAGTGGCGGATCCAGCATCGTTAAGAGGGGGGTGCCAATTGGTTAAATTTCTATAAAAATAAATGAATACTTTTATAATCTTTGAATATAATATCACTTGGTTTGAGAGGGGGGGACGTGATCACCCCCATCACCCCTCCCTGGATCCGCCACTGCTTAGCGACCACCTAAGGGTAAATATTGTGCTATTAAGGTAGCATTAATGCAATAAAATTCGTGTAGGTGGCGAAAATATGCAAAAATTTATTTTGGGCCACCACTGTGTCTTTGGGGAGCAAAGAATGTAAAATGTTCATAAGTCATAATTTGTAGGTTACACTGTGTTGTTTTATTTTACATAAGTACTTTATCAATAAAACGAACAGAAGACGAAAAAAAAAACTGGAGCCCGCCAAAGCATATATGAGGTTTACGGCGCCACTGTGCCGTAACGGTTGCTTATACGAAAAAAATGAATAGGACCTAATTTTTAGAGTAAATAGTGGTCTTTAACCTTGTATAAGTTTTGTTTAAAAATAATGCATAGGTAATGAGAAAATCGTAAAAACATGCTCGCCAAGGGATTGGGGTAGTTTCTGCAGTATATTTTTAAGGATAGGGGTGGTTTCCGCAGAGATGTTGCAATAACCATATATATTTTTGAAAAGCACTATTGATGAAGCATATGCCCATATGGATCAAAAAGCAAAAAACAAAAAAAATTTCAACCCCCCATTTTATTTATTTTTTTTTGCTACAGGGGTTGCACTAGGAAATCGCTTTGGGTGTCCATGCATGGGTAATAATAAGGTGCACAAAATGATATATGAAGCATATTAATAAAGGGAATTGTGTGTGAAGGATTCCAAGAAAATCACTTTATTTATTAATTCTTCTTTTTTTTTGGGGTGTTTCCGGGGAAAAAATGGGGGTGAATTATACAAATTTGTAAATAGCACCAGTACATGGGTAATCGCTGAAAGTCTTTTTACTCTAGCATAAACGGTTCAGATGGTATAAAAAGACGTTTTTTAAAATGTAACACCCTGTAATTAAAAAAAGGGCAATTACCCTTAAGTGAAACCTATACCAAAAAATCAGTCAATTATTTGTGAATAATTGCCGCAGGATTTCTTCTTAATTTTCGTTACAGTTAGGGAAAAATTATTTTTTTTAAAACATCTTTTTTAAAAACTTGTCAACTTTAGGGCGCCACCCCCGCTAAACGGTGAATGATAGAGAGATGCTGTTGGAAATAAATCGTAGAAAATATAGTCCTCTTCATATTTCTATAAGAAAAATTTTTTCTAAAAGGTACAGGAAGGCCTATGTTCCGCAAAAACCACAAATTACCCCCTTTAAAGGGGTGAAAAGGGAGGTTCCGGGGCGAAATTTTTTCAGAAAAAGTTGGTTTTATAATAAGCACCCCTTGATATACCAGAAAAAAAAATAAAACCGGACTTGTGTCCATTTTGCAAGGTTCAACCTTTGTTTCCTACACTATATCATGAATTGGACGTTCCTGATGTTCCACCTGGATCTAACAGAGCTAGGGACAAGGTCGGTGTTACTTATGTCAGAGAAAAAAGACCGAAAGTCCCGGCATAACTGTATTACGTGTAAAAACTGTTGCTCACTCTGTGAAAAATTTCATGTGTTTGTCTTGCAACGATAATAATTTTTTTAAGAAGAAATGAGTCCTTTGTAAAATTTATGTTTCATAATATAATAAACAAGTCCTTTCAAATCTTACGAATACCGAAAGTAACGATTACTATACAGAGAGGCAAATCGTTACTTTGATTACTCTGATTACTTCGTACTAATCGTATCTTGCAAATCTTTCAAATCCATTTCCCCAACGTTCACATATAAAAAAATGGACATGCAGATGGGGTGAAAATGCACCCCGCACCGTTGTTTAAGTAAGAATCTAAGCACCGCCTTACGACGGATAAAGTAATTATTTACAGTATTCGTTACTTTGATTACTATGATTACTTTTGTTACTTTTGTATTTGAGTACCGGTAATCATATCAAGAATCGTATTTCTCAGTAGGTAGGTATTTTGTATAAAGTAATCTTGTTAATTTTACTATAATTTTGTTACTTTTGTATTTGAGTACCGGTAATCATATCGAGAATCGTATTTCTCAGTAGATAGGTTTGTATATGTATTCCGATATAACAACGACCTTCACCAATCTGTTTAAGGAATAAAAATGATTTGATTACTATGATTACTTTTGTTACTTTTGCATTTGAGTACCGGTAATCATATTTTTCAGTAGGTAGGTATTTTGTATAGGTATTCCGATATAATAACGATCTTCATGAAGTACGAAGTAATCAGAGTAATCAAAGTAATCAAAGTAGATACAATAGTGGTTACTAGCTCTGATACGATTAGTACGAGGTAATCAGAGTAGTCAAAGTAACGATTTGCCTCTCTGTATAGTAATCGTTACTTTCGGTATTCCTAAGTAACGAGTACTTTGTAACCAATAGTTACTAGTTTTCAACATTACCACCACAAAATTTATTATAAATTAATGTCACCACAGTTGTTTCGGAGTACTTTTCTCTAATAAGTTCAGAAGTACAGAGCTGTTTGTCTTAAGCTGGTCAATCAGAATTATGTATATAGAAGACACACTAAGAAAGAAGACATTTCAAAGATAGCTCGTCGTTTATAATTAGAACATACACCTAATATTCTCCACAATCTTGTGGTCCAGATCATGATCTCTTTAAGGTTGGTTGTAGTGAGTCGAACATTAGACCTTTGTAAAAATGTCTCAGGAAGGTTGTTTATAACTAGAATTTGATATCTAGCAATGTGCGACAGGTCGAAGGATATGTGGGAAAATATGGGGTACAGAACCGCCAAACAGATGTAGTTACTGGCTATAAACCACTGTAGACAGACCTCTGATTACTTATGAAGTACTACTATGAGGGACTACATGCCAAAAAAAGAGAAGATGAAAAACCATTACTCGGACCGCCTCGATGGAGGTCATACTTGACTTCCCCTCCGGTAAATATATGGAAAAAAAGGAGGCGAAGATAGGAGCATGCAGAATCAGGATAAGATGCCAGGAACCAGAGCAAAAGGATTCTTCTTCTTCACGTGCCATCGTTGGCGATCACCACTGCGAAGGTAAAAGGATATCGGAATCAACTTTGGAGAGATAATTATTAAAAAGCACCCAAAGCTTTAAATGGTGGTAGATACGGTAAGTTGCCGACTCACGGCTTTAAATAAAGAGGCCAATGAAGACATTAATGCCTGGTTGCACCAACAAATCTTAAGTTCCAGCGTAGCCCAGCTCAGCTTATATTATGTAGATAGGGCTCGTCTATATTAGCACGTCTTAACTAATAAGTTTAAGATAAAATAAACGTGGAAATCTATCGTGGCAAGCTGAAAATTGATCTTAAGACTCATTGGTGCAACGCGTATGTTTCGTAAGCGGAACTTAAGGCACGTCTTGAGCCTAAGATCTGGTGATGCAACCAGACATAAATAACTTGTTTTGAATTTGACACGTTTGCGGATCCGCGCTGCTGGATCCAGCAAACCGTGCTACCGTAGCATGTAAAAAAACACTGGATCCAGCTAGATTGCTGGATGCTGGATCCATGAATTGCAATCTCTATTACATATGTATTTACTAGAAATTTCTAGCGCCACTTTCGGCTAAAAAATCTGTTTTACTAGAGTAGTAAAAATCTATGCAGACGATACAGTTATTTTACGTGATGATATGAATGGATTACAACACCTTTTAAATACCATTGACACAGTGGGAAGAGAGTTTGGCCTAAATATAAACTGTTCAACAACAAAATACATGGTATTTAGCCGTTTGACCCATCAAGATTCACGGTTATATGTTGATGGTCATATAATTCAAAGAGTACCCAGTTTTAAATATCTTGGTTGCCATATTACTGAACAACTAGATCCAGATAAAGAGATAAAATGTAGAATCGAGATAGCCCGCACGACATTTTTAAAAATGAGGTCATTCTTCTGTAATGATACCTTGCAACTTCAACTTCGAAAGCGCATGATTAAATGCTACATTCGGTCAGTCCTCTTGTATGGTGTCGAAGCATGGACATTAAAAATATCTACCATTAACCGTTTGGAGGCCTTTGAAATATGGCTGCACAGACGTATACTAAAAATACCATGGACGGCTATGCTGACAAATGTGGCAGACCTTAAGAGAGCAAAAATGCTACCCGCGAGCTGCTTAATAACATCAAATATAGAAAGATGGCCTATTTTGGACACGTAGTAAGGGGAGACCGGTATAATATTCTTCAACTTATTATGATGGGTAAAATCGAAGGACGCAGAGGAATTGGTAGAAAGCAGGCCTCTTGGTTGAAGAATATCCGGGAGTGGACAGGAATAAAGAAAGCAGAACACCTATTTAGAATAGCTAGAGACAGAGACAGTTTCGCCATGTTAATCGCCAACGTCAAGGGGACTTGATAGGGCACGTTAAGAAGAAGAAGTAAAAATCTGTTATTATTTTACTTTGTACATTTTTGAATAATTTTATTTTATAACAATAACCTATTTATGAGTTAAAACATTTTAGCGTAAATGTAATATCCACCACCCCTTACTCCTCCCAAAGAAACGTTCTTTGACGTACACGTACATCAGCGTGACTGAAGGGCGTTCTAACTTTAGAAAAATATCAACTGATTCGAAAAACGACGACGATTTCTAATTCTTGACATGATAGGTCGTTCCTCGGTCGTTTAAGTCTTTTTAAACTCGTGTTTCAGGTTGTTACGAATGACACGTTAAAGGATACCTATCGCTAACACACTACTCACTCGGTTGCGAGTTAAGGTGAAACACTTTCACGTTTACTTACAACATCTTTGAAGTAGCGTGTAACTCAATCAATAAAAATGTTCCAAAATTATCTTACGACACATATTAAGGATGGGTCAATTGAAAAAGGGAACTACTTTAGAAATGCAAATGCTACTACTACTACTTAAGATTTAAGATTTGGCAAAAGTCGGTGTAAAAAATGTCTGAATTAAATCCTGAACAATTTTTTGCGATATTTTTTTAATGTAAATAAAACAATAAGCTTTTGCAGAAAAAACAATCTAGTAATAACAAATACACTCTATAAACACCACCCACGAAGGCTATCAACGTGGACTAGTCCAAATAAAGAACACAAAAATCAAATCGATTACGTATTCGTGCGAAAAACATGGAAAATCCCAGCAATAAACGTAAAAGTTATGCATATTGTGGATCAGATCATAAGTTGCTAAAAATGAACTGCAAGCTGAACCTCCACGCAACTAGAAAAATACATCTGACAAAACAACTAAAGGTAAATAATTCGGAAGAATTCCAGTTGAAACTGATATTAGAAATATGAATAAACACAAGTAAAACACGGAATGTAATCAAAAGCTAGATATATTCATCGAAAAAATAATGCACACTGCCTAAAATCAAAAAGAACAACAAAGTGATGTCAGCGGAAAGCTTGTGATTAGTGCCAAAATAAAGAGTAGACACAAAAAAAACAGGAAACAGCACTCAAGAAATAGTGGAGCAAACAGAAAAATCAAATGTAAGTAGTGTTACAAAACTGACTTTACGCGGTTGACTTTACCATTTTATTATTTATGTTTTTAGGCACTAAGTTTAATTTTAGTTGACTTTATTTATTTTTTTTATAACTTACTTGTAAACAAATGAAAGACACTGAATTTATATCTTTTATTTTACAAACTACGATATCTAATTTATTTATTACACCAAAACTAATAATTTATTTACATAATTACAAATTCAAAAATACCGCGCCCGATACATATCAAAATACACCGACGTATTCAAATTCACAACTAAACTCTAATTCCAAAAATGTCTATTTATATAGTTATGTACAATTATTAGTCTACTGATTTCCAGAAACATCCAAAGGTAAATATTATTTACAGAGCAATTAAAAAAAAGTTTATTAATAGCTCTCTAGATACGCCGATTGTAAACAAGTTTCTCTCGCCCATAGAAAGGGTCTCAGACAGTCCGCCGCCAGAAGCTTCCGGAATTGACAGGGCCGGCCTGGGACCGTGACAGTAGTACATCATCATAAGTGGCTTGACAATCCGTTGTGGATTTTGGCCTGCTCGCAAAGAAGTCGCTACTCCTGTCGATTCCTGGCAACTTCCCTCCATCTTCTGACCCTTAGAATCTTTACATCTTCTTCCACATCATCGATCCATCTTTTTCGTGGTCGTCCTCTAATTCTTGTGCCCTCTGGTTTTGAAAATGTTAATCTCTTCGTGTATTCGTGATCTCACATTATAGCAATGTGTCCAGCCCACCAAGTCTCTGCACTTAAACGAATTTCATAATATCTGCACTCAAAAAAATTTATTTCCTAATATTGATTAACAGTGATTATTTAATAGTATTTCGTTGTAACAACAATTTAATTTTTTGTTTCAACGAACTTTTAGACATGAACGTATTTGGTTATTGTCACAATGATTGAATAATAATTGTGAAAATAACTAGAGTACAATAATCAATAACACTCAATTTATTCAGCCAATAAGTTAATTTCGTATATTTAATAAATAATGGTAATTTTGGCAGCAAACCACTTTCTTGATTTCGTAGACGATAAGCAATTATCACAAAAATACCGATTTCATTAAAACATTGTACAAATGTTGTTAATATATAGTAATATTTGATTATTCCATAGATGTAAACTGATTGTTGTGACAACGAATGCATTCATCAATCTACTACTGCGTTTAATAACCACAATCAATTCATGGTAACAATAAACGCAGTTGTTGAAACAATAAATGTTTTGCTTGACCATTTGAAACGTAACGGCTTTTCCTTATCGTGATATCCCGAGCTTCTCTGTGTTACCATTGTTTAAAAAATAATTCTTTGTTAAGCAATGCTGTTACCTCTGCCGAAGTGCCGAATAATTTCATTTCGTTTCCAAGTGTAGTCCGTACCGGAAGGAAGTTTACGTGTGTCTATTATCGTATTCATTTTTTTCGAATCCTGAGAAAACTAATTAGTATTTTTGAAAAATTTAAACGCAGAATAAAATATTACAATATTATCGAGGGTCTGAAGTCCCTTAGAATTTCTATAATGATTATTTTAATGAGTCACAGGGGAGACAAAGAGAAAATTTAGCATGATTTTTAATTTCAAATACACCATTCTAAAGAAACTTTTTGTTTATTCTAAGGGACTTTCAGCCGTCGGTAATAATGTAATCTTTTACTCTGCGTTTAAATTTTTCAAAAATACTTATTAGTTTTCCCCAGAATTCCAAAAAAATGAATGCGTTTAAAAATAATTCGATCGAAGCTTTGCACCTGCGCTTCTAAAAAGGATTAAAGTGTTATACATTTTTGGAATCACTATTTCAAACGCTTTTAAATAAGCTGTCACTTGATGTACTTTCTCATTTAAAAAAATCAAAGTTGTGCCTGTCACCTGAAGAGGGATCGCGTTCGATCGAAGTTAGAAACATTGATGTTATAATATACTTTGATTATTTTAAAAATCGACCTGTCCGAGCGTTTTGCTTATGTGCTAAAAATAAATAAGTTAGGGTATATAGGGTACATAAGGGGGGGGGGGGGTAACACTTATTCCAGCGCACTGTAAAAGAGAAATCATATGAGAAATCACACAGTGTAAAGTCCATTAGGTTTAGGATAAAAAAGGGGATTTGCAAAATTATTATTAATCAATTAATATCATACATTGAGCTAATGCATTCAGTAATTATTAATATAAAATACGTTCATAGTAGGAATGAACGAAACTGATTGTAGGAATGAAGAGAATTGCTTGTAAGAATAACCGTATTTATTGTGGGAATGAACGGAATTAATTGTAAGAATAAACGGAAATAATTGTAGAAATAAACGAAATGGATTGAATGCATGAAGCAGTATACGTTAGGAGAAATAACACTGTTATTGACACAACGAATAGTCTTCGTTGGTCAATTAACGACGTTGTTGTTTCAATGAATAGTGTTCGTTGGCTCAGTGAACAGTGTTCGTAATATCAATAAAGTGATATTATGGTATACATAATGAAAGTATCATATTTATATTAATAAATGGATGTTCATCCATTCAATAAACGTAATACATTGGATCAACTAACGAAAATAATGAATTGGTAAACATCGCTTTGTTGTTCCAATAAAACCAAGAATTGGACAAATTTTAAGTATTGCTTTTGTTTGAATTAACATTTTTATTAATATTACGTACCTTTTTCGTCGAGTGTGTATCGGTGTATAACTGATATAGGTAGTTCAAAGTTGTATCTACGATCCCATAGCCAATTTTAATTTATGGACCCAAAAATCTTTCTAAGAATTTTTCTCTCAAAAATACCAATAAGTCTTTCATAATTTTGAGATAAGGTCCACGTTTTAGCCCCATATATCAAAACCAGTCTTATTAAGGTCTTGCATATATAGGGCGAGGCAGATAACTGGCCTATTAGAAATATCTCCAGAACTAAAGGCAACAGAATCATGAAAATTGGAATAAAGGGGTTTTGAAGGATGATCTATTAAATGAAAATATTTTCATCTCTTTCCAACTTCCGGTTATACCGAAAGTTGCTTATAACTTCGTTATTTTAAACGGGACACCCTGTATATTTTTACATTTTTGGATTCTCCTCAATATCTTCTTTCTTAGAATATGAGATTTTGTAATATTATACAGGGTATTTTAAGAGATATTTACGTTTTTTTATTAATTTCGTAGCAAAATTCACACCCTGTAGAATTGTAATAGTTTGACATTAAAAACTCTGCTTACGTTCAAGTGATTTTTAATATAGTCTACTATTGTTAAGAATCATCAGTATAGCTAATTTTGAAATTTTAGTATACAGAGTTGGTCGAAACTCGGAATGAATATTTTCTGAGTTTTCTTAAATGGAACACCCTGTATTTTAGTATTGTAATGAAATGATATTTCATGGTACTTTTTTATTTTATAAGTATTCCCTATACCTAACTGCTTTAATTTGTGAGTTATTGGTGATTCAAGCTAAACATTAATTTCAACAAAAAATACGTAAAATTTTATTAGGTTGGCCGTGAAAATATTCAATCACAAATAATTTTTCAGAAATAAATACATATTACTCCAGACTGATCCTTAAAATTACCAATAATGGTTTAGCTATCAAAATACCTACCTAGTTAAGATTATTAGTGCGATTAACAATTAAGCACAAATTAAAGCAGTTAGGTATAGGGAATGCTTAAGAAATAAAAAAGTACCATAAAATATCATTTCATTACAATACTAAAATAGAGGGTGTTCCATTTAAGAAAACTCAGAAAATACTCATTACGAGTTTCGACCAACCCTGTATACTAAAATTAAAAATTTGGCTATACTAATGATTTTTAACAATATTAGACTATATTAAAAATCATTTGAACGTAAGTAGAGTTTTAGATGTCAAACTACTACAATTCTACAGGGTATGAATATTGCTACGAAATTAATAAAAAAACGTAATTATCTTTTAAAATACCCTGTATAACATTACAAAACCTCATATTTTTAGAAAGAAGACATCGAAGAGAATCCAGAAATGTAAAAATATACAGGGTATCCCATTTAAAAAAAACGAAGTTATAAGCAACTTCCGGTATAACCGGAAGTTGAAAAGAGATGAAAATATTTTCATTTAATAGATCATCCTTCAAAACCACTTTATACCAACTTTCATGATTCTGTTGCCTTTAGTTCTCGAGATATTTCTAATAGGCCAGTTATCTGCCTCACCCTGTATTATAGTTTTACTGCACGTTTTATATTTTTATTTTTTTAATGTTTCTGGA